>NC_091182.1:97460-323508 GCF_040958095.1 Procambarus clarkii | reverse complement strand
GGCTGAAACGTCGATATATGCAATAAAAACCGAACTTCTCCCCTTTTCAATATCTTACTTAGTATTTTAACGAGAAACAAATAGATGATTGAAAATGAAGTATTTAAGGTTATTATCTAATCAATTATGTGTTTGCATAATTTTTATCGTATATATATGAATTAATACCCATAGACTGAAAATTCACAAAAACGTGGAAAAACGGCAAAATATTGCCTAATTCCATGATATTTTGTTTAAGTCACATAAAGGAAAAAAGGATGATAAACGTCAAAATATTGCTAAATTCGACGATTTTTCGTACGAAACAAAATGCAAGAAAACTTGCGTAAAATGCAATATTGTGTGAAATTCTGAGATTTGAAGGCCAAATCACATATCGTGATACTACATGAAATAGAATCGAAATATTGGTAAAAATGAATATATTTATGTAGTATCAAACTACATGAAAAACGTGAAAAAAGTCACTATTTAACCATATTTGAGGATTTTAACTTCAAATCATAGCGCGAGGTTTCGTATTATTTAGATCCAAGAAAAGACATATGACAATGTTGTTTCCAATACAAATGATAAAAATCAATGTGTTTTCATTAGAATTAACTAAAATGTTCCTGATTTTCCGTTTATATTACCGAGGGAAGATGTACACGTAAAACCGCTCTAATCCGGCTGAAACGTCGATATATGCAATAAAAACTGAACCTCTCAACTTTTCAATATCTTACTCAGTATTTTAACGATAAACAAATAGTTGATTGAAAATGAAGTATTTAAGGTTATTATCTAATCATTTTAATCATTAATCATAATTATTATGTGTTTGCATCATTTTTATCGTATATATAATGAATTAATACTAATAAACTGAAAATTCACATAAACGTGGAAAAACTGCAAAATATTGCCTAATTCGATGATATTTTGTTTAAATTACATAAAGGAAAAGGGGATGATAAACGTCAAAATATTGCTAAATTCAATGATTTTTCGTACGAAACAAATGCAAGAAAACTTGCTTAAAATGCAATATTATGCGAAATTCTGAGATTTGAAGGCCAAATCACATATCGTGATACTACATGAAATAGTATCGAAATATTGGTAAAAATGAATATATTTACCTAATATCAAACTACATGACTAACGTGAAAAAGTCACTATTTTACCATATTTGAGGATTTTACCTTCAAATCATAGGGCGAGGTTTCGTATTATTTAGATCCAAGAAAAGACATATGACAATGTTGTTTCCAATACAAATGATAAAAAAACAATGTGTTTTCATTAGAATTAACTAAAATGTTCCTGATTTTCCGTTTATATTACCAAGGGAAGATGTACACGTAAAACCGTTCTAATCCGGCTGAAACGTCGATATATGCAATAAAAACCGAACTTCTCCCCTTTTCAATATCTTACTCAGTATTTTAACGAGAAACAAATAGATGATTGAAAATGAAGTATTTAAGGTTATTATCTAATCAATTATGTGTTTGCATCATTTTTATCGTATATATATGAATTAATACCCATAGACTGAAAATTCACAAAAACGTGGAAAAACGGCAAAATATTGCCTAATTCGATGATATTTTGTTTAAGTCACATAAAGGAAAAAAGGATGATAAACGTCAAAATATTGCTAAATTCGACGATTTTTCGTACGAAACAAAATGCAAGAAAACTTGCTTAAAATGCAATATTGTGTGAAATTCTGAGATTTGAAGGCCAAATCACATATCGTGATACTACATGAAATAGAATCGAAATATTGGTAAATATGAATATATTTACGTAGTATCAAACTACATGAAAAACGTGAAAAAAGTCACTATTTAACCATATTTGAGGATTTTAACTTCAAATCATAGCGTGAGATTTCGTATTATTTAGATGCAAGAAAAGACATATGACAATGTTGTTTCCAATACAAATGATAAAAATCAATGTGTTTTCATTAGAATTAACTAAAATGTTCCTGATTTTCCGTTTATATTACCGAGGGAAGATGTACACGTAAAACCGCTCTAATCCGGCTGAAACGTCGATATATGCAATAAAAACCGAACTTCTCAACTTTTCATTATCTTACTCAGTATTTTAACGATAAACAAATAGTTGATTGAAAATGAAGTATTTAAGGTTATTATCTAATCAATTATGTGTTTGCATAATTTTTATCGTATATATATGAATTATTACCCATAGACTGAAAATTCACAAAAACGTGGAAAAACGGCAAAATATTGCCTAATTCGATGATATTTTGTTTAAGTCACATAAAGGAAAAAAGGATGGTAAACGTCAAAATATTGCTAAAATCGATGATTTTTCGTACGAAACAAAATGCAAGAAAACTTGCTTAAAATGCAATATTATGCGAAATTCTGAGATTTGAAGGCCAAATCACATATCGTGATACTACATGAAATAGAATCGAAATATTGGTAAAAATGAATATATTTACGTAGTATCAAACTACATGAAAAACGTGAAAAAAGTCACTATTTAACCATATTTGAGGATTTTACCTTCAAATCATAGAGCGAGGTTTCGTATTATTTAGATCCAAGAAAAGACATATGACAATGTTGTTTCCAATACAAATGATAAAAAAACAATGTGTTTTCATTAGAATTAACTAAAATGTTCCTGATTTTCCGTTTATATTACCAAGGGAAGATGTACACGTAAAACCGTTCTAATCCGGCTGAAACGTCGATATATGCAATAAAAACCGAACTTCTCCCCTTTTCAATATCTTACTTAGTATTTTAACGAGAAACAAATAGATGATTGAAAATGAAGTATTTAAGGTTATTATCTAATCAATTATGTGTTTGCATAATTTTTATCGTATATATATGAATTAATACCCATAGACTGAAAATTCACAAAAACGTGGAAAAACGGCAAAATATTGCCTAATTCCATGATATTTTGTTTAAGTCACATAAAGGAAAAAAGGATGATAAACGTCAAAATATTGCTAAATTCGACGATTTTTCGTACGAAACAAAATGCAAGAAAACTTGCGTAAAATGCAATATTGTGTGAAATTCTGAGATTTGAAGGCCAAATCACATATCGTGATACTACATGAAATAGAATCGAAATATTGGTAAAAATGAATATATTTATGTAGTATCAAACTACATGAAAAACGTGAAAAAAGTCACTATTTAACCATATTTGAGGATTTTAACTTCAAATCATAGCGCGAGGTTTCGTATTATTTAGATCCAAGAAAAGACATATGACAATGTTGTTTCCAATACAAATGATAAAAATCAATGTGTTTTCATTAGAATTAACTAAAATGTTCCTGATTTTCCGTTTATATTACCGAGGGAAGATGTACACGTAAAACCGCTCTAATCCGGCTGAAACGTCGATATATGCAATAAAAACTGAACCTCTCAACTTTTCAATATCTTACTCAGTATTTTAACGATAAACAAATAGTTGATTGAAAATGAAGTATTTAAGGTTATTATCTAATCATTTTAATCATTAATACTAATTATTATGTGTTTGCATCATTTTTATCGTATATATAATGAATTAATACTAATAAACTGAAAACTCACATAAACGTGGAAAAACTGCAAAATATTGCCTAATTCGATGATATTTTGTTTAAATTACATAAAGGAAAAGGGGATGATAAACGTCAAAATATTGCTAAATTCAATGATTTTTCGTACGAAACAAAATGCAAGAAAACTTGCTTAAAATGCAATATTATGCGAAATTCTGAGATTTGAAGGCCAAATCACATATCGTGATACTACATGAAATAGTATCGAAATATTGGTAAAAATGAATATATTTACCTAATATCAAACTACATGACTAACGTGAAAAAGTCACTATTTTACCATATTTGAGGATTTTACCTTCAAATCATAGGGCGAGGTTTCGTATTATTTAGATCCAAGAAAAGACATATGACAATGTTGTTTCCAATACAAATGATAAAAAAACAATGTGTTTTCATTAGAATTAACTAAAATGTTCCTGATTTTCCGTTTATATTACCAAGGGAAGATGTACACGTAAAACCGTTCTAATCCGGCTGAAACGTCGATATATGCAATAAAAACCGAACTTCTCCCCTTTTCAATATCTTACTCAGTATTTTAACGAGAAACAAATAGATGATTGAAAATGAAGTATTTAAGGTTATTATCTAATCAATTATGTGTTTGCATCATTTTTATCGTATATATATGAATTAATACCCATAGACTGAAAATTCACAAAAACGTGGAAAAACGGCAAAATATTGCCTAATTCGATGATATTTTGTTTAAGTCACATAAAGGAAAAAAGGATGATAAACGTCAAAATATTGCTAAATTCGACGATTTTTCGTACGAAACAAAATGCAAGAAAACTTGCTTAAAATGCAATATTGTGTGAAATTCTGAGATTTGAAGGCCAAATCACATATCGTGATACTACATGAAATAGAATCGAAATATTGGTAAAAATGAATATATTTACATAGTATCAAACTACATGAAAAACGTGAAAAAAGTCACTAATTAACCATATTTGAGGATTTTAACTTCAAATCATAGCGCGAGGTTTCGTATTATTTAGATCCAAGAAAAGACATGACAATGTTGTTTCCAATACAAATGATAAAAATCAATGTGTTTTCATTAGAATTAACTAAAATGTTCCTGATTTTCCGTTTATATTACCGAGGGAAGATGTACACGTAAAACCGCTCTAATCCGGCTGAAACGTCGATATATGCAATAAAAACCGAACTTCTCAACTTTTCAATATCTTACTCAGTATTTTAACGAGAAACAAATAGATGATTGAAAATGAAGTATTTAAGGTTATTATCTAATCAATTATGTGTTTGCATCATTTTTATCGTATATATATGAATTAATACCCATAGACTGAAAATTCACAAAAACGTGGAAAAACGGCAAAATATTGCCTAATTCGATGATATTTTGTTTAAGTCACATAAAGGAAAAAAGGATGATAAACGTCAAAATATTGCTAAATTCGACGATTTTTCGTACGAAACAAAATGCAAGAAAACTTGCTTAAAATGCAATATTGTGTGAAATTCTGAGATTTGAAGGCCAAATCACATATCGTGATACTACATGAAATAGAATCGAAATATTGGTAAATTTGAATATATATACGTAGTATCAAACTACATGAAAAACGTGAAAAAAGTCACTATTTAACCATATTTGAGGATTTTAACTTCAAATCATAGCGCGAGGTTTCGTATTATTTAGATGCAAGAAAAGACATATGACAATGTTGTTTCCAATACAAATGATAAAAATCAATGTGTTTTCATTAGAATTAACTAAAATGTTCCTGATTTTCCGTTTATATTACCAAGGGAAGATGTACACGTAAAACCGCTCTAATCCGGCTGAAACGTCGATATATATGCAATAAAAACCGAACTTCTCAACTTTTCAATATCTTACTCAGTATTTTAACGAGAAACAAATAGATGATTGAAAATGAAGTATTTAAGGTTATTATCTAATCAATTATGTGTTTGCATAATTTTTATCGTATATATATGAATTAATACCCGTAGACTGAAAATTCACAAAAACGTGGAAAAACGGCAAAATATTGAATAATTCGATGATATTTTGTTTAAGTCACATAAAGGAAGAAAGGATGGTAAACGTCAAAATATTGCTAAAATCGATGATTTTTCGTACGAAACAAAATGCAAGAAAACTTGCTTAAAATGCAATATTATGCGAAATTCTGAAATTTGAAGGCCAAATCACATATCGTGATACTACATGAAATAGAATCGAAAATTGGTAAAAATGAATATATTTACGTAGTATCAAACTACATGAAAAACGTGAAAAAAGTCACTATTTAACCATATTTGAGGATTTTACCTTCAAATCATAGAGCGAGGTTTCGTATTATTTAGATCCAAGAAAAGACATATGACAATGTTGTTTCCAATACAAATGATAAAAAAACAATGTGTTTTCATTAGAATTAACTAAAATGTTCCTGATTTTCCGTTTATATTACCAAGGGAAGATGTACACGTAAAACCGTTCTAATCCGGCTGAAACGTCGATATATGCAATAAAAACCGAACTTCTCCCCTTTTCAATATCTTACTCAGTATTTTAACGAGAAACAAATAGATGATTGAAAATGAAGTATTTAAGGTTATTATCTAATCAATTATGTGTTTGCATCATTTTTATCGTATATATATGAATTAATACCCATAGACTGAAAATTCACAAAAACGTGGAAAAACGGCAAAATATTACCTAATTCGATGATATTTTGTTTAAGTCACATAAAGGAAAAAAGGATGATAAACGTCAAAATATTGCTAAATTCGACGATTTTTCGTACGAAACAAAATGCAAGAAAACTTGCTTAAAATGCAATATTGTGTGAAATTCTGAGATTTGAAGGCCAAATCACATATCGTGATACTACATGAAATAGAATCGAAATATTGGTAAAAATGAATATATTTACGTAGTATCAAACTACATGAAAAACGTGAAAAAAGTCACTAATTAACCATATTTGAGGATTTTAACTTCAAATCATAGCGCGAGGTTTCGTATTATTTAGATCCAAGAAAAGACATATGACAATGTTGTTTCCAATACAAATGATAAAAATCAATGTGTTTTCATTAGAATTAACTAAAATGTTCCTGATTTTCCGTTTATATTACCGAGGGAAGATGTACACGTTAAACCGCTCTAATCCGGCTGAAACGTCGATATATGCAATAAAAACCGAACTTCTCAACTTTTCAATATCTTACTCAGTATTTTAACGAGAAACAAATAGATGATTGAAAATGAAGTATTTAAGGTTATTATCTAATCAATTATGTGTTTGCATCATTTTTATCGTATATATATGAATTAATACCCACAGACTGAAAATTCACAAAAACGTGGAAAAACGGCAAAATATTGCCTAATTCGATGATATTTTGTTTAAGTCACATAAAGGAAAAAAGGATGATAAACGTCAAAATATTGCTAAATTCGACGATTTTTCGTACGAAACAAAATGCAAGAAAACTTGCTTAAAATGCAATATTGTGTGAAATTCTGAGATTTGAAGGCCAAATCACATATCGTGATACTACATGAAATAGAATCGAAATATTGGTAAATTTGAATATATATACGTAGTATCAAACTACATGAAAAACGAGAAAAAAGTCACTATTTAACCATATTTGAGGATTTTAACTTCAAATCATAGCGCGAGGTTTCGTATTATTTAGATCCAAGAAAAGACATGACAATGTTGTTTCCAATACAAATGATAAAAATCAATGTGTTTTCATTAGAATTAACTAAAATGTTCCTGATTTTCCGTTTATATTACCGAGGGAAGATGTACACGTAAAACCGCTCTAATCCGGCTGAAACGTCGATATATGCAATAAAAACCGAACTTCTCCCCTTTTCAATATCTTACTCAGTATTTTAACGAGAAACAAATAGATGATTGAAAATGAAGTATTTAAGGTTATTATCTAATCAATTATGTGTTTGCATCATTTTTATCGTATATATATGAATTAATACCCATAGACTGAAAATTCACAAAAACGTGGAAAAACGGCAAAATATTGCCTAATTCGATGATATTTTGTTTAAGTCACATAAAGGAAAAAAGGATGATAAACGTCAAAATATTGCTAAATTCGACGATTTTTCGTACGAAACAAAATGCAAGAAAACTTGCTTAAAATGCAATATTGTGTGAAATTCTGAGATTTGAAGGCCAAATCACATATCGTGATACTACATGAAATAGAATCGAAATATTGGTAAAAATGAATATATTTTCGTAGTATCAAACTACATGAAAAACGTGAAAAAAGTCACTAATTAACTATATTTGAGGATTTTAACTTCAAATCATAGCGCGAGGTTTCGTATTATTTAGATCCAAGAAAAGACATATGACAATGTTGTTTCCAATACAAATGATAAAAATCAATGTGTTTTCATTAGAATTAACTAAAATGTTCCTGATTTTCCGTTTATATTACCGAGGGAAGATGTACACGTAAAACCGCTCTAATCCGGCTGAAACGTCGATATATGCAATAAAAACCGAACTTCTCAACTTTTCAATATCTTACTCAGTATTTTAACGAGAAACAAATAGATGATTGAAAATGAAGTATTTAAGGTTATTATCTAATCAATTATGTGTTTGCATCATTTTTATCGTATATATATGAATTAATACCCATAGACTGAAAATTCACAAAAACGTGGAAAAACGGCAAAATATTGCCTAATTCGATGATATTTTGTTTAAGTCACATAAAGGAAAAAAGGATGATAAACGTCAAAATATTGCTAAATTCGACGATTTTTCGTACGAAACAAAATGCAAGAAAACTTGCTTAAAATGCAATATTGTGTGAAATTCTGAGATTTGAAGGCCAAATCACATATCGTGATACTACATGAAATAGAATCGAAATATTGGTAAATTTGAATATATATACGTAGTATCAAACTACATGAAAAACGAGAAAAAAGTCACTATTTAACCATATTTGAGGATTTTAACTTCAAATCATAGCGCGAGGTTTCGTATTATTTAGATCCAAGAAAAGACATGACAATGTTGTTTCCAATACAAATGATAAAAATCAATGTGTTTTCATTAGAATTAACTAAAATGTTCCTGATTTTCCGTTTATATTACCGAGGGAAGATGTACACGTAAAACCGCTCTAATCCGGCTGAAACGTCGATATATGCAATAAAAACCGAACTTCTCCCCTTTTCAATATCTTACTCAGTATTTTAACGAGAAACAAATAGATGATTGAAAATGAAGTATTTAAGGTTATTATCTAATCAATTATGTGTTTGCATCATTTTTATCGTATATATATGAATTAATACCCATAGACTGAAAATTCACAAAAACGTGGAAAAACGGCAAAATATTGCCTAATTCGATGATATTTTGTTTAAGTCACATAAAGGAAAAAAGGATGATAAACGTCAAAATATTGCTAAATTCGACGATTTTTCGTACGAAACAAAATGCAAGAAAACTTGCTTAAAATGCAATATTGTGTGAAATTCTGAGATTTGCAGGCCAAATCACATATCGTGATACTACATGAAATAGAATCGAAATATTGGTAAAAATGAATATATTTACGTAGTATCAAACTACATGAAAAACGTGAAAAAAGTCACTAATTAACCATATTTGAGGATTTTAACTTCAAATCATAGCGCGAGGTTTCGTATTATTTAGATCCAAGAAAAGACATATGACAATGTTGTTTCCAATACAAATGATAAAAATCAATGTGTTTTCATTAGAATTAACTAAAATGTTCCTGATTTTCCGTTTATATTACCGAGGGAAGATGTACACGTTAAACCGCTCTAATCCGGCTGAAACGTCGATATATGCAATAAAAACCGAACTTCTCAACTTTTCAATATCTTACTCAGTATTTTAACGAGAAACAAATAGATGATTGAAAATGAAGTATTTAAGGTTATTATCTAATCAATTATGTGTTTGCATCATTTTTATCGTATATATATGAATTAATACCCATAGACTGAAAATTCACAAAAACGTGGAAAAACGGCAAAATATTGCCTAATTCGATGATATTTTGTTTAAGTCACATAAAGGAAAAAAGGATGATAAACGTCAAAATATTGCTAAATTCGACGATTTTTCGTACGAAACAAAATGCAAGAAAACTTGCTTAAAATGCAATATTGTGTGAAATTCTGAGATTTGAAGGCCAAATCACATATCGTGATACTACATGAAATAGAATCGAAATATTGGTAAATTTGAATATATATACGTAGTATCAAACTACATGAAAAACGAGAAAAAAGTCACTATTTAACCATATTTGAGGATTTTAACTTCAAATCATAGCGCGAGGTTTCGTATTATTTAGATCCAAGAAAAGACATGACAATGTTGTTTCCAATACAAATGATAAAAATCAATGTGTTTTCATTAGAATTAACTAAAATGTTCCTGATTTTCCGTTTATATTACCGAGGGAAGATGTACACGTAAAACCGCTCTAATCCGGCTGAAACGTCGATATATGCAATAAAAACCGAACTTCTCCCCTTTTCAATATCTTACTCAGTATTTTAACGAGAAACAAATAGATGATTGAAAATGAAGTATTTAAGGTTATTATCTAATCAATTATGTGTTTGCATCATTTTTATCGTATATATATGAATTAATACCCATAGACTGAAAATTCACAAAAACGTGGAAAAACGGCAAAATATTGCCTAATTCGATGATATTTTGTTTAAGTCACATAAAGGAAAAAAGGATGATAAACGTCAAAATATTGCTAAATTCGACGATTTTTCGTACGAAACAAAATGCAAGAAAACTTGCTTAAAATGCAATATTGTGTGAAATTCTGAGATTTGAAGGCCAAATCACATATCGTGATACTACATGAAATAGAATCGAAATATTGGTAAAAATGAATATATTTTCGTAGTATCAAACTACATGAAAAACGTGAAAAAAGTCACTAATTACCTATATTTGAGGATTTTAACTTCAAATCATAGCGCGAGGTTTCGTATTATTTAGATCCAAGAAAAGACATATGACAATGTTGTTTCCAATACAAATGATAAAAATCAATGTGTTTTCATTAGAATTAACTAAAATGTTCCTGATTTTCCGTTTATATTACCGAGGGAAGATGTACACGTAAAACCGCTCTAATCCGGCTGAAACGTCGATATATGCAATAAAAACCGAACTTCTCAACTTTTCAATATCTTACTCAGTATTTTAACGAGAAACAAATAGATGATTGAAAATGAAGTATTTAAGGTTATTATCTAATCAATTATGTGTTTGCATAATTTTTATCGTATATATATGAATTAATACCCATAGACTGAAAATTCACAAAAACGTGGAAAAACGGCAAAATATTGCCTAATTCGATGATATTTTGTTTAAGTCACATAAAGGAAAAAAGGATGATAAACGTCAAAATATTGCTAAATTCGACGATTTTTCGTACGAAACAAAATGCAAGAAAACTTGCTTAAAATGCAATATTGTGTGAAATTCTGAGATTTGAAGGCCAAATCACATATCGTGATACTACATGAAATAGAATCGAAATATTGGTAAATTTGAATATATATACGTAGTATCAAACTACATGAAAAACGAGAAAAAATTCACTATTTAACCATATTTGAGGATTTTAACTTCAAATCATAGCGCGAGGTTTCGTATTATTTAGATCCAAGAAAAGACATGACAATGTTGTTTCCAATACAAATGATAAAAATCAATGTGTTTTCATTAGAATTAACTAAAATGTTCCTGATTTTCCGTTTATATTACCGAGGGAAGATGTACACGTAAAACCGCTCTAATCCGGCTGAAACGTCGATATATGCAATAAAAACCGAACTTCTCCCCTTTTCAATATCTTACTCAGTATTTTAACGAGAAACAAATAGATGATTGAAAATGAAGTATTTAAGGTTATTATCTAATCAATTATGTGTTTGCATCATTTTTATCGTATATATATGAATTAATACCCATAGACTGAAAATTCACAAAAACGTGGAAAAACGGCAAAATATTGCCTAATTCGATGATATTTTGTTTAAGTCACATAAAGGAAAAAAGGATGATAAACGTCAAAATATTGCTAAATTCGACGATTTTTCGTACGAAACAAAATGCAAGAAAACTTGCTTAAAATGCAATATTGTGTGAAATTCTGAGATTTGAAGGCCAAATCACATATCGTGATACTACATGAAATAGAATCGCAATATTGGTAAAAATGAATATATTTTCGTAGTATGAAACTACATGAAAAACGTGAAAAAAGTCACTAATTAACTATATTTGAGGATTTTAACTTCAAATCATAGCGCGAGGTTTCGTATTATTTAGATCCAAGAAAAGACATATGACAATGTTGTTTCCAATACAAATGATAAAAATCAATGTGTTTTCATTAGAATTAACTAAAATGTTCCTGATTTTCCGTTTATATTACCGAGGGAAGATGTACACGTAAAACCGCTCTAATCCGGCTGAAACGTCGATATATGCAATAAAAACCGAACTTCTCAACTTTTCAATATCTTACTCAGTATTTTAACGAGAAACAAATAGATGATTGAAAATGAAGTATTTAAGGTTATTATCTAATCAATTATGTGTTTGCATCATTTTTATCGTATATATATGAATTAATACCCATAGACTGAAAATTCACAAAAACGTGGAAAAACGGCAAAATATTGCCTAATTCGATGATATTTTGTTTAAGTCACATAAAGGAAAAAAGGATGATAAACGTCAAAATATTGCTAAATTCGACGATTTTTCGTACGAAACAAAATGCAAGAAAACTTGCTTAAAATGCAATATTGTGTGAAATTCTGAGATTTGAAGGCCAAATCACATATCGTGATACTACATGAAATAGAATCGAAATATTGGTAAATTTGAATATATATACGTAGTATCAAACTACATGAAAAACGAGAAAAAAGTCACTATTTAACCATATTTGAGGATTTTAACTTCAAATCATAGCGCGAGGTTTCGTATTATTTAGATCCAAGAAAAGACATATGACAATGTTGTTTCCAATACAAATGATAAAAATCAATGTGTTTTCATTAGAATTAACTAAAATGTTCCTGATTTTCCGTTTATATTACCGAGGGAAGATGTACACGTAAAACCGCTCTAATCCGGCTGAAACGTCGATATATGCAATAAAAACCGAACTTCTCCCCTTTTCAATATCTTACTCAGTATTTTAACGAGAAACAAATAGATGATTGAAAATGAAGTATTTAAGGTTATTATCTAATCAATTATGTGTTTGCATCATTTTTATCGTATATATATGAATTAATACCCATAGACTGAAAATTCACAAAAACGTGGAAAAACGGCAAAATATTGCCTAATTCGATGATATTTTGTTTAAGTCACATAAAGGAAAAAAGGATGATAAACGTCAAAATATTGCTAAATTCGACGATTTTTCGTACGAAACAAAATGCAAGAAAACTTGCTTAAAATGCAATATTGTGTGAAATTCTGAGATTTGAAGGCCAAATCACATATCGTGATACTACATGAAATAGAATCGAAATATTGGTAAAAATGAATATATTTACGTAGTATCAAACTACATGAAAAACGTGAAAAAAGTCACTAATTAACCATATTTGAGGATTTTAACTTCAAATCATAGCGCGAGGTTTCGTATTATTTAGATCCAAGAAAAGACATATGACAATGTTGTTTCCAATACAAATGATAAAAATCAATGTGTTTTCATTAGAATTAACTAAAATGTTCCTGATTTTCCGTTTATATTACCGAGGGAAGATGTACACGTAAAACCGCTCTAATCCGGCTGAAACGTCGATATATGCAATAAAAACCGAACTTCTCAACTTTTCAATATCTTACTCAGTATTTTAACGAGAAACAAATAGATGATTGAAAATGAAGTATTTAAGGTTATTATCTAATCAATTATGTGTTTGCATCATTTTTATCGTATATATATGAATTAATACCCATAGACTGAAAATTCACAAAAACGTGGAAAAACGGCAAAATATTGCCTAATTCGATGATATTTTGTTTAAGTCACATAAAGGAAAAAAGGATGATAAACGTCAAAATATTGCTAAATTCGACGATTTTTCGTACGAAACAAAATGCAAGAAAACTTGCTTAAAATGCAATATTGTGTGAAATTCTGAGATTTGAAGGCCAAATCACATATCGTGATACTACATGAAATGGAATCGAAATATTGGTAAAAATGAATATATTTACGTAGTATCAAACTACACGAAAAACGTGAAAAAAGTCACTAATTAACTATATTTGAGGATTTTAACTTCAAATCATAGCGCGAGGTTTCGTATTATTTAGATCCAAGAAAAGACATATGACAATGTTGTTTCCAATACAAATGATAAAAATCAATGTGTTTTCATTAGAATTTACTAAAATGTTCCTGATTTTCCGTTTATATTACCGAGGGAAGATGTACACGTAAAACCGCTCTAATCCGGCTGAAACGTCGATATATGCAATAAAAACCGAACTTCTCAACTTTTCAATATCTTACTCAGTATTTTAACGAGAAACAAATAGATGATTGAAAATGAAGTATTTAAGGTTATTATCTAATCAATTATGTGTTTGCATCATTTTTATCGTATATATATGAATTAATACCCATAGACTGAAAATTCACAAAAACGTGGAAAAACGGCAAAATATTGCCTAATTCGATGATATTTTGTTTAAGTCACATAAAGGAAAAAAGGATGATAAACGTCAAAATATTGCTAAATTCGACGAATTTTCGTACGAAACAAAATGCAAGAAAACTAGCTTAAAATACAATATTGTGTGAAATTCTGAGATTTGAAGGCCAAATCACATATCGTGATACTACATGAAATAGAATCGAAATATTGGTAAATTTGAATATTTATACGTAGTATCAAACTCCATGAAAAACGAGAAAAAAGTCACTATTTAACCATATTTGAGGATTTTAACTTCAAATCATAGCGCGAGGTTTCGTATTATTTAGATCCAAGAAAAGACATATGACAATGTTGTTTCCAATACAAATGATAAAAATCAATGTGTTTTCATTAGAATTAACTAAAATGTTCCTGATTTTCCGTTTATATTACCGAGGAAAGATGTACACGTAAAACCGTTCTAATCCGGCTGAAACGTCGACATATGCAATAAAAACCGAACTTCTCCCCTTTTCAATATCTTACTCAGTATTTTAACGAGAAACAAATAGATGATTGAAAATGAAGTATTTAAGGTTATTATCTAATCAATTATGTGTTTGCATCATTTTTATCGTATATATATGAATTAATACCCATAGACTGAAAATTCACAAAAACGTGGAAAAACGGCAAAATATTGCCTAATTCGATGATATTTTGTTTAAGTCACATAAAGGAAAAAAGGATGATAAACGTCAAAATATTGCTAAATTCGACGATTTTTCGTACGAAACAAAATGCAAGAAAACTTGCTTAAAATGCAATATTGTGTGAAATTCTGAGATTTGAAGGCCAAATCACATATCGTGATACTACATGAAATAGAATCGAAATATTGGTAAAAATGAATATATTTACGTAGTATCAAACTACATGAAAAACGTGAAAAAAGTCACTAATTAACCATATTTGAGGATTTTAACTTCAAATCATAGCGCGAGGTTTCGTATTATTTAGATCCAAGAAAAGACATATGACAATGTTGTTTCCAATACAAATGATAAAAATCAATGTGTTTTCATTAGAATTAACTAAAATGTTCCTGATTTTTCGTTTATATTACCAAGGGAAGATGTACACGTAAAACCGCTCTAATCCGGCTGAAACGTCGATATATGCAATAAAAACCGAACTTCTCAACTTTTCAATATCTTACTCAGTATTTTAACGAGAAACAAATAGATGATTGAAAATGAAGTATTTAAGGTTATTATCTAATCAATTATGTGTTTGCATAATTTTTATCGTATATATATGAATTAATACCCATAGACTGAAAATTCACAAAAACGTGGAAAAACGGCAAAATATTGAATAATTCGATGATATTTTGTTTAAGTCACATAAAGGAAAAAAGGATGGTAAACGTCAAAATATTGCTAAAATCGATGATTTTTCAGACGAAACAAAATGCAAGAAAACTTGCTAAAAATGCAATATTATGCGAAATTCTGAGATTTGAAGGCCAAATCACATATCGTGATACTACATGAAATAGAATCGAAAATTGGTAAAAATGAATATATTTACGTAGTATCAAACTACATGAAAAACGTGAAAAAAGTCACTATTTAACCATATTTGAGGATTTTAACTTCAAATCATAGCGCGAGGTTTCGTATTATTTAGATCCAAGAAAAGACATATGACAATGTTGTTTCCAATACAAATGATAAAAATCAATGTGTTTTCATTAGAAATAACTAAAATGTTCCTGATTTTCCGTTTATATTACCGAGGGAAGATGTACACGTAAAACCGCTCTAATCCGGCTGAAACGTCGATATATGCAATAAAAACCGAACTTCTCAACTTTTCAATATCTTACTCAGTATTTTAACGATAAACAAATAGTTGATTGAAAATGAAGTATTTAAGGTTATTATCTAAACATTTTAATCATTAATCATAATTATTATGTGTTTGCATTATTTTTTTCGTATATATAATGAATTAATACTAATAAACTGAAAATTCACATAAACGTGGAAAAACAGCAAAATATTGCCTAATTCGATGATATTTTGTTTAAATTACATAAAGGAAAAGGGGATGATAAACGTCAAAATATTACTAAATTCGATGATTTTTCGTACGAAACAAAATGCAAGAAAACTTGCTTTAAATGCAATATTATGCGAAATTCTGAGATTTGAAGGCCAAATCACATATCGTGATACTACATGAAATAGTATCGAAATATTGGTAAAAATGAATATATTTACGTAATATCAAACTACATGACTAACGTGAAAAAGTCACTATTTTACAATATTTGAGGATTTTACCTTCAAATCATAGAGCGAGGTTTCGTATTATTTAGATCCAAGAAAAGACATATGACAATGTTGTTTCTAATACAAATGATAAAAAAACAATGTGTTTTCATTAGAATTAACTAAAATGTTCCTGATTTTCCGTTTATATTACCAAGGGAAGATGTACACGTAAAACCGTTCTAATCCGGCTGAAACGTCGATATATGCAATAAAAACCGAACTTCTCCCCTTTTCAATATCTTACTCAGTATTTTAACGAGAAACAAATAGATGATTGAAAATGAAGTATTTAAGGTTATTATCTAATCAATTATGTGTTTGCATAATTGTTATCGTATATATATGAATCAATACCCATAGACTGAAAATTCACAAAAACGTGGAAAAACGGCAAAATATTGCCTAATTCGATGATATTTTGTTTAAGTCACATAAAGGAAAAAAGGATGATAAACGTCAAAATATTGCTAAATTCGACGATTTTTCGTACGAAACAAAATGCAAGAAAACTTGCTTAAAATGCAATATTGTGTGAAATTCTGAGATTTGAAGGCCAAATCACATATCGTGATACTACATGAAATAGAATCGAAATATTGGTAAATATGAATATATTTACGTAGTATCAAACTACATGAAAAACGTGAAAAAAGTCACTATTTAACCATATTTGAGGATTTTAACTTCAAATCATAGCGCGAGGTTTCGTATTATTTAGATCCAAGAAAAGACATATGACAATGTTGTTTCCAATACAAATGATAAAAATCAATGTGTTTTCATTAGAATTAACTAAAATGTTCCTGATTTTCCGTTTATATTACCAAGGGAAGATGTACACGTAAAACCGTTCTAATCCGGCTGAAACGTCGATATATGCAATAAAAACCGAACTTCTCCCCTTTTCAATATCTTACTCAGTATTTTAACGAGAAACAAATAGATGATTGAAAATGAAGTATTTAAGGTTATTATCTAATCAATTATGTGTTTGCATCATTTTTATCGTATATATATGAATTAATACCCATAGACTGAAAATTCACAAAAACGTGGAAAAACGGCAAAATATTACCTAATTCGATGATATTTTGTTTAAGTCACATAAAGGAAAAAAGGATGATAAACGTCAAAATATTGCCAAATTCGACGATTTTTCGTACGAAACAAAATGCAAGAAAACTTGCTTAAAATGCAATATTGTGTGAAATTCTGAGATTTGAAGGCCAAATCACATATCGTGATACTACATGAAATAGAATCGAAATATTGGTAAAAATGAATATATTTACGTAGTATCAAACTACATGAAAAACGTGAAAAAAGTCACTAATTAACCATATTTGAGGATTTTAACTTCAAATCATAGCGCGAGGTTTCGTATTATTTAGATCCAAGAAAAGACATATGACAATGTTGTTTCCAATACAAATGATAAAAATCAATGTGTTTTCATTAGAATTAACAAAAATGTTCCTGATTTTCCGTTTATATTACCGAGGGAAGATGTACACGTAAAACCGCTCTAATCCGGCTGAAACGTCGATATATGCAATAAAAACCGAACTTCTCAACTTTTCAATATCTTACTCAGTATTTTAACGAGAAACAAATAGATGATTGAAAATGAAGTATTTAAGGTTATTATCTAATCAATTATGTGTTTGCATAATTTTTATCGTATATATATGAATTAATAGCCATAGACTGAAAATTCACAAAATCGTGGAAAAACGGCAAAATATTGAATAATTCGATGATATTTTGTTTAAGTCACATAAAGGAAAAAAGGATGATAAACGTCAAAATATTGCTAAATTCGACGATTTTTCGTACGAAACAAAATGCAAGAAAACTTGCTTAAAATGCAATATTGTGTGAAATTCTGAGATTTGAAGGCTAAATCACATATCGTGATACTACATGAAATAGAATCGAAAATTGGTAAAAATGAATATATTTACGTAGTATCAAACTACATGAAAAACGTGAAAAAAAGTCACTATTTAACCATATTTGAGGATTTTACCTTCAAATCATAGAGCGAGGTTTCGTATTATTTAGATCCAAGAAAAGACATATGACAATGTTGTTTCCAATACAAATGATAAAAAAACAATGTGTTTTCATTAGAATTAACTAAAATGTTCCTGATTTTCCGTTTATATTACCAAGGGAAGATGTACACGTAAAACCGTTCTAATCCGGCTGAAACGTCGATATATGCAATAAAAACCGAACTTCTCCCCTTTTCAATATCTTACTCAGTATTTTAACGAGAAACAAATAGATGATTGAAAATGAAGTATTTAAGGTTATTATCTAATCAATTATGTGTTTGCATCATTTTTATCGTATATATATGAATTAATACCCATAGACTGAAAATTCACAAAAACGTGGAAAAACGGCAAAATATTGAATAATTCGATGATATTTTGTTTAAGTCACATAAAGGAAAAAAGGATGATAAACGTCAAAATATTGCTAAATTCGACGATTTTTCGTACGAAACAAAATGCAAGAAAACTTGCTTAAAATGCAATATTGTGTGAAATTCTGAGATTTGAAGGCCAAATCACATATCGTGATACTACATGAAATAGAATCGAAATATTGGTAAAAATGAATATATTTACGTAGTATCAAACTACATGAAAAACGTGAAAAAAGTCACTAATTAACCATATTTGAGGATTTTAACTTCAAATCATAGCGCGAGGTTTCGTATTATTTAGATGCAAGAAAAGACATATGACAATGTTGTTTCCAATACAAATGATAAAAATCAATGTGTTTTCATTAGAATTAACTAAAATGTTCCTGATTTTCCGTTTATATTACCGAGGGAAGATGTACACGTAAAACCGCTCTATTCCGGCTGAAACGTCGATATATGCAATAAAAACCGAACTTCTCAACTTTTCAATATCTTACTCAGTATTTTAACGAGAAACAAATAGATGATTGAAAATGAAGTATTTAAGGTTATTATCTAATCAATTATGTGTTTGCATAATTTTTATCGTATATATATGAATTAATAGCCATAGACTGAAAATTCACAAAAACGTGGAAAAACGGCAAAATATTGAATAATTCGATGATATTTTGTTTAAGTCACATAAAGGAAAAAAGGATGATAAACGTCAAAATATTGCTAAATTCGACGATTTTTCGTACGAAACAAAATGCAAGAAAACTTGCTTAAAATGCAATATTGTGTGAAATTCTGAGATTTGAAGGCCAAATCACATATCGTGATACTACATGAAATAGAATCGAAAATTGGTAAAAATGAATATATTTACGTAGTATCAAACTACATGAAAAACGTGAAAAAAAGTCACTATTTAACCATATTTGAGGATTTTACCTTCAAATCATAGAGCGAGGTTTCGTATTATTTAGATCCAAGAAAAGACATATGACAATGTTGTTTCCAATACAAATGATAAAAAAACAATGTGTTTTCATCAGAATTAACTAAAATGTTCCTGATTTTCCGTTTATATTACCAAGGGAAGATGTACACGTAAAACCGTTCTAATCCGGCTGAAACGTCGATATATGCAATAAAAACCGAACTTCTCCCCTTTTCAATATCTTACTCAGTATTTTAACGAGAAACAAATAGATGATTGAAAATGAAGTATTTAAGGTTATTATCTAATCAATTATGTGTTTGCATCATTTTTATCGTATATATATGAATTAATACCCATAGACTGAAAATTCACAAAAACGTGGAAAAACGGCAAAATATTACCTAATTCGATGATATTTTGTTTAAGTCACATAAAGGAAAAAAGGATGATAAACGTCAAAATATTGCTAAATTCGACGATTTTTCGTACGAAACAAAATGCAAGAAAACTTGCTTAAAATGCAATATTGTGTGAAATTCTGAGATTTGAAGGCCAAATCACATATCGTGATACTACATGAAATAGAATCGAAATATTGGTAAAAATGAATATATTTACGTAGTATCAAACTACATGAAAAACGTGAAAAAAGTCACTAATTAACCATATTTGAGGATTTTAACTTCAAATCATAGCGCGAGGTTTCGTATTATTTAGATGCAAGAAAAGACATATGACAATGTTGTTTCCAATACAAATGATAAAAATCAATGTGTTTTCATTAGAATTAACTAAAATGTTCCTGATTTTCCGTTTATATTACCGAGGGAAGATGTACACGTAAAACCGCTCTAATCCGGCTGAAACGTCGATATATGCAATAAAAACCTGTAACACTGTAAAGTGTTTGGTTTAGTTTATTTAAAATATATATAGAGTACACGAGTCACAGACAAGGATCTGAGAGGCGCCAGTTGTCTGCCTGAGATCTCACACCTCTAACCGTTAATGACCCCAAGTGACCTGAGGTCAGATCATGAGAATTTCACCTTGCTTCCGCTAAGCGTATAATTGGAGCCGGGTAGCCTTCAAACATGCCGACGTTTAAGGAGTGGCTTGGTAGTGCCGGAGGCTATCTACTTGTGGGCGGAGTTAGCTACTAGGTTCCCCAATATAAACTCGGAGAGCTATCGAGCATCAAGGATTAACAGACAGAACAGCACACGAGCCAGGAGAGAGGAGACGACGTCCCTAGCAGGGAGGCTGTCGGCCGG
Organism: Procambarus clarkii; assembly: GCF_040958095.1. Lineage (NCBI taxonomy): Eukaryota > Metazoa > Arthropoda > Malacostraca > Decapoda > Cambaridae > Procambarus > Procambarus clarkii. The sequence continues at coordinate 302,170 of NC_091182.1, read as the reverse complement.
CAAGGGCGAGACAGTCTCTGTCAAGCTACAGACCCCCCCCCTCTCTATTCAACTTAGACTCAGTCCTCGGTGAGTGAACATTAAGGTGACTTGTCGTGTTTTACAAGTGTTGTGTGACGATCAGGGGCAGTCAAGTTGTAGGGTTCTCGAATTCTTGGAGGATGACTCACTTTGAATATTAATCGTTAACATTTTAATTGGATTGCTTAAGTTATGATACTTATCATGAAAAATATAATTGTTGAATTTATTATTTAAATGGTCTTTCACTGTGTTCCCTAGAGAATTGAGTTGAGGTGAGAAAGCCTCTGTGGTTACTGGTTTCATGGTTTAGAATGAGTACATGATAAAGATGGGAACTACTAATAATGAACTCATGATAACATCTTTGGTGAATTTTGTGATACAGGCAAGTTCCATTCCTTGTCTTGTATGTAATGATCATGAATGGATGGTGGCAGCATTTCGTCTTCTACTATCTACTCTTCTACTTCTATCTACTCTTCTACTTCTACCTATCTACACCTCTCCCTCCACCCATCTCTAAACTCTCACTTTCAACTAATGACCATCCTCGCTCCTCCCACCTCCCTACCTCTTACCCCAAACCCTCACTAATTACTTCACTTTTCATTTCTTTCCTTTCGTTTCCTCTTATACGTTTGTGGCAATGATTCTGTATTTCTAGAGTTCTCTCTGGAGTTTCGGGTAACTGATCAAGTGACGGCGCCTTGTGGTCTTAGCACCTAGGTAGTCAAATACCTAGGTTAAAAGGTGTTGAACGAGAGAGGTTGCCTTAGGATCTCTGGGAGTGCTCTAGAATAGTTAGCTAACTGGGGGGTGGAATAATGGACAAGATAGAGCTATTTCCCCCTCTCCCCGTTACAATGATGGCAGCGGTGTTGAACAATGTTGTAGGTAGTTGGTGTTCTTTTAACATTGTTCAGTCCCACGTGTCTTTTGCCGCTCAGGCGCTATCAGGGAGATCTTGACAGGTATTTAATATTCGCGATTTAGCGAGTTTTTCAGGTTAGGAGATAGTGATTCTCTGCCGTTGTGGTTTAGTGAGTTTGTGAGTTTTGTGAAGTTCAGGGAATGTTCACCAGAACTTGCGTGTGTTGTGATTTATGTTAGTAATAAGATTTGGCGATTTGGGAACTTAGCGGTGTTGGTAGTGCAGGTCAGCTGAGTGTGACAGGTGACCTCGCATGTCCCACGGGGACACCCAGCCGCCGCTGGTCTCCAGGTCAGTGGGGAGTGGCAGGTGTAGTTTTTAAGTAGTGGTTCTGCTCAGATTATTGCGATCGACTGTTTTACTCCATTTGAACGCAATAACCCGAGGTGTACTGGTATTGTACAGCATACTAGGGGGAGGCTTAGTATGTCAGTAGACTTCACGTTGGGGACGCTTGACGTTAGATAGTCTGGTCACAGGGGGTGGCAACAGTTTGGAGTTGTTGACCGGCGGAGATGCTAGGGAGACACTCTGGGTCACGTAGGTGGCTGTAGGTTAAGGGTGGGAGTAACGGTTAATTATGTACTTAAGATTAGGAAAGGTACAGTTAAGTGAGGCTAGTGTTTGTCTATTAGTATTGATTTTTTTGTGCGTGACAAGTTAAAAGTAGTGATGCCCTTATTCTCTCTTCTCTAACTTTACTCTGTTACTGTTTTATGTTCCACCAAGTCAATATCATTCAGAGTTAATTGGATTATTAAAAAAAAAAATTTAAGTGTAGTTGTTGCCAGGAGGAGAGCTTATAATTGGACTGTGTGAACCCTATACAAACTACAGGGTCACACAACAAGTTGGAACACGGGTATTGTCGCCTTTATGTTCACCCACAGGTGGGAGCCAGAAGAGAGGAGAGACGCACATACAGAAGAGGGAGACGGCTGCTGTGTACCATACTCACGGGCGTTTATCACCACCACCACGACCAGCCCACTACCTGGAGGTCATGGCTCCACCACCACCACCACCCCAGGGGACCCCAAGATGCAGCCCTCTCGGTCGGTCAACATTGGTCTACCCAGTGGACCCCAAGACGGACGGACCCCAGGGGACCCCAAGACGGACGGACCCCAGGGGACCCCAAGACGGACGGACCCCCAGTGGACCCCAGGTCGTTCTGCAGACGACCCCAGACGACCCAGTAATGATGGAAGAGGAGCAACAACGACTCCAGTCTGTCCCACCAACATCGGTCTACCCAGGATGGACCCCAGGACGGACAGACCCCCAATGGACCCCAGGTCGCTTGTCTAAGACCCATGGGAGGAGGAAGAGAGAAGAAAGAAGAGAGAAGAAAGAAGAAAGAAGAAAGAAGAAAGAAGAAAGAAGAAAGAAGAGAGAAGAAATAGAGAGAAGAAAGAAGAGAAGATAAGACAAGCTGAGTGAGACATGATACCTAGTGTCCCTTGCTGGTGTCAGCATCATTGCATGGAGCGTAATTGCAAGACAGGATCGTTTGCCTTGACTGGCCGCCCCTCCTACAAGCATGTTGCTCTGTTGAGTGATTCTTCCTGTGTCATGCGGACTTGATGTGGCTGTCAGAAGTAGCTCTCTGAAGGAGGCGTGCTGGAGCAACAAGGAGGAAGAAGAGTAGGATGGGATTTCTACTGTTGGCAACTATATGAAGGTCTCGAAACTTGTAGTCCCTATAGCTGTGAAGAACCCCAATATACGTCTCTCATGGTGACTGACGTAGGGCCAATTACAGATCAGCTGGGACAACCGAATTCCACGGTCCTGTGCTCAGTTCAAGTAGTAACGGCTTTCGGGTTGACCAAGGGTTGTTGTGCGTTAACGACGGAGAAGCGACAGAGGCAGTTGTGTTGAAGAAATGTGGTACAGGATTATCTACAAGACCAAGCAGTGACGTCGCCCAGCCAGAGACAATGGACGTCTGTCTATATATTTCATTTTTTAGAGTAGGATGATGTATATTTGTTTAGCTAGGATGTATTTTTTTTTCGTTAATAAAGTTGTTGCACACAGCTAGCTTGCTTTAGCAGTGTTGCAAAAACTTTATTTCGGGGAGAAGGGGAGATGTAACACTGTAAAGTGTTTGGTTTAGTTTATTTAAAATATATATAGAGTACACGAGTCACAGACAAGGATCTGAGAGGCGCCAGTTGTCTGCCTGAGATCTCACACCTCTAACCGTTAATGACCCCAAGTGACCTGAGGTCAGATCATGAGAATTTCACCTTGCTTCCGCTAAGCGTATAATTGGAGCCGGGTAGCCTTCAAACATGCCGACGTTTAAGGAGTGGCTTGGTAGTGCCGGAGGCTATCTACTTGTGGGCGGAGTTAGCTACTAGGTTCCCCAATATAAACTCGGAGAGCTATCGAGCATCAAGGATTAATAGACAGAACAGCACACGAGCCAGGAGAGAGGAGACGACGTCCCTAGCAGGGAGGCTGTCGGCCGGCAAGGGCGAGACAGTCTCTGTCAAGCTACAGACCCCCCCCCCTCTCTATTCAACTTAGACTCAGTCCTCGGTGAGTGAACATTAAGGTGACTTGTCGTGTTTTACAAGTGTTGTGTGACGATCAGGGGCAGTCAAGTTGTAGGGTTCTCGAATTCTTGGAGGATGACTCACTTTGAATATTAATCGTTAACATTTTAATTGGATTGCTTAAGTTATGATACTTATCATGAAAAATATAATTGTTGAATTTATTATTTAAATGGTCTTTCACTGTGTTCCCTAGAGAATTGAGTTGAGGTGAGAAAGCCTCTGTGGTTACTGGTTTCATGGTTTAGAATGAGTACATGATAAAGATGGGAACTACTAATAATGAACTCATGATAACATCTTTGGTGAATTTTGTGATACAGGCAAGTTCCATTCCTTGTCTTGTATGTAATGATCATGAATGGATGGTGGCAGCATTTCGTCTTCTACTATCTACTCTTCTACTTCTATCTACTCTTCTACTTCTACCTATCTACACCTCTCCCTCCACCCATCTCTAAACTCTCACTTTCAACTAATGACCATCCTCGCTCCTCCCACCTCCCTACCTCTTACCCCAAACCCTCACTAATTACTTCACTATTCATTTCTTTCCTTTCGTTTCCTCTTATACGTTTGTGGCAATGATTCTGTATTCTAGAGTTCTCTCTAGAGTTTCGGGTAACTGATCAAGTCTCGGCGCCTTGTAGTCTTAGCACCTAGGTAGTCAAATACCTAGGTTAAAAGGTGTTGAACGAGAGAGGTTGCCTTAGGATCTCTGGGAGTGCTCTAGAATAGTTAGCTAACTGGGGACGGGATAACGGACTAGAGAGAGCTGTTTCCCCCGGCCTCGTTAGTTAACTGGGGGGTGGAATAATGGACAAGATAGAGCCATTTCCCCCACCCCCCGTTACAAACCGAACTTCTCAACTTTTCAATATCTTACTCAGTATTTTAACGAGAAACAAATAGATGATTGAAAATGAAGTATTTAAGGTTATTATCTAATCAATTATGTGTTTGCATCATTTTTATCGTATATATATGAATTAATACCCATAGACTGAAAATTCACAAAAACGTGGAAAAACGGCAAAATATTGCCTAATTCGATGATATTTTGTTTAAGTCACATAAAGGAAAAAAGGATGATAAACGTCAAAATATTGCTAAATTCGACGATTTTTCGTACGAAACAAAATGCAAGAAAACTTGCTTAAAATGCAATATTGTGTGAAATTCTGAGATTTGAAGGCCAAATCACATATCGTGATACTACATGAAATAGAATCGAAATATTGGTAAATATGAATATATTTACGTAGTATCAAACTACATGAAAAACGTGAAAAAAGTCACTATTTAACCATATTTGAGGATTTTAACTTCAAATCATAGCGCGAGGTTTCGTATTATTTAGATCCAAGAAAAGACATATGACAATGTTGTTTCCAATACAAATGATAAAAATCAATGTGTTTTCATTAGAATTAACTAAAATGTTCCTGATTTTCCGTTTATATTACCGAGGGAAGATGTACACGTAAAACCGCTCTAATCCGGCTGAAACGTCGATATATGCAATAAAAACCGAACTTCTAAACTTTTCAATATCTTACTCAGTATTTTAACGAGAAACAAATAGATGATTGAAAATGAAGTATTTAAGGTTATTATCTAATCAATTATGTGTTTGCATCATTTTTATCGTATATATATGAATTAATACCCATAGACTGAAAATTCACAAAAACGTGGAAAAACGGCAAAATATTGCCTAATTCCATGATATTTTGTTTAAGTCACATAAAGGAAAAAAGGATGATAAACGTCAAAATATTGCTAAATTCGACGATTTTTCGTACGAAACAAAATGCAAGAAAACTTGCTTAAAATGCAATATTGTGTGAAATTCTGAGATTTGAAGGCCAAATCACATATCGTGATACTACATGAAATAGAATCGAAATATTGGTAAAAATGAATATATTTACGTAGTATCAACCAACATGAAAAACGTGAAAAAAGTCACTATTTAACCATATTTGAGGATTTTACCTTCAAATCATTGAGCGAGGTTTCGTATTATTTAGATCCAAGAAAAGACATATGACAATGTTGTTTCCAATACAAATGATAAAAATCAATGTGTTTTCATTAGAATTAACTAAAATGTTCCTGATTTTCCGTTTATATTACCGAGGGAAGATGTACACGTAAAACCGCTCTAATCCGGCTGAAACGTCGATATATGCAATAAAAACCGAACTTCTCAACTTTTCAATATCTTACTCAGTATTTTAACGAGAAACAAATAGATGATTGAAAATGAAGTATTTAAGGTTATTATCTAATCAATTATGTGTTTGCATAATTTTTATCGTATATATGTGAATTAATACCCATAGACTGAAAATTCACAAAAACGTGGAAAAACGGCAAAATATTGAATAATTCGATGATATTTTGTTTAAGTCACATAAAGGAAAAAAGGATGGTAAACGTCAAAATATTGCTAAAATCGATGATTTTTCGTAAGAAACAAAATGCAAGAAAACTTGCTTAAAATGCAATATTATGCGAAATTCTGAGATTTGAAGGCCAAATCACATATCGTGATACTACATGAAATAGAATCGAAAATTGGTAAAAATGAATATATTTACGTAGTATCAAACTACATGAAAAACGTGAAAAAGTCACTATTTAACCATATTTGAGGATTTTACCTTCAAATCATAGAGCGAGGTTTCGTATTATTTAGATCCAAGAAAAGACATATGACAATGTTGTTTCCAATACAAATGATAAAAAAACAATGTGTTTTCATTAGAATTAACTAAAATGTTCCTGATTTTCCGTTTATATTACCAAGGGAAGATGTACACGTAAAACCGTTCTAATCCGGCTGAAACGTCGATATATGCAATAAAAACCGAACTTCTCCCCTTTTCAATATCTTACTCAGTATTTTAACGAGAAACAAATAGATGATTGAAAATGAAGTATTTAAGGTTATTATCTAATCAATTATGTGTTTGCATCATTTTTATCGTATATATATGAATTAATACCCATAGACTTAAAATTCACAAAAACGTGGAAAAACGGCAAAATATTGCCTAATACGATGATATTTTGTTTAAGTCACATAAAGAATAAAAGGATGATAAACGTCAAAATATTGCTAAATTCGACGATTTTTCGTACGAAACAAAATGCAAGAAAACTTGCTTAAAATGCAATATTGTGTGAAATTCTGAGATTTGAAGGCCAAATCACATATCGTGATACTACATGAAATAGAATCGAAATATTGGTAAAAATGAATATATTTACGTAGTATCAAACTACATGAAAAACGTGAAAAAAGTCACTATTTAACCATATTTGAGGATTTTAACTTCAAATCATAGCGCGAGGTTTCGTATTATTTAGATCCAAGAAAAGACATATGACAATGTTGTTTCCAATACAAATGATAAAAATCAATGTGTTTTCATTAGAATTAACTAAAATGTTCCTGATTTTCCGTTTATATTACCGAGGGAAGATGTACACGTAAAACCGCTCTAATCCGGCTGAAACGTCGATATATGCAATAAAAACCGAACTTCTCCCCTTTTCAATATCTTACTCAGTATTTTAACGAGAAACAAATAGATGATTGAAAATGAAGTATTTAAGGTTATTATCTAATCAATTATGTGTTTGCATCATTTTTATCGTATATATATGAATTAATACCCATAGACTGAAAATTCACAAAAACGTGGAAAAACGGCAAAATATTGCCTAATTCGATGATATTTTGTTTAAGTCACATAAAGGAAAAAAGGATGATAAACGTCAAAATATTGCTAAATTCGACGATTTTTCGTACGAAACAAAATGCAAGAAAACTTGCTTAAAATGCAATATTGGGTGAAATTCTGAGATTTGAAGGCCAAATCACATATCGTGATACTACATGAAATAGAACCGAAATATTGATAAATATGAATATATTTACGTAGTATCAAACTACATGAAAAACGTGAAAAATTCACTATTTAACCATATTTGAGGATTTTAACTTCAAATCAAAGCGCGAGGTTTCGTATTATTTAGATCCAAGAAAAGACATATGACAATGTTGTTTCCAATACAAATGATAAAAATCAATGTGTTTTCATTATAATTAACTAAAATGTTCCTGATTTTTCGTTTATATTACCAAGGGAAGATGTACACGTAAAACCGCTCTAATCCGGCTGAAACGTCGATATATGCAATAAAAACCGAACTTCTCCCCTTTTCAATATCTTACTCAGTATTTTAACGAGAAACAAATAGATGATTGAAAATGAAGTATTTAAGGTTATTATCTAATCAATTATGTGTTTGCATCATTTTTATCGTATATATATGAATTAATACCCATAGACTGAAAATTCACAAAAACGTGGAAAAACGGCAAAATATTGCCTAATTCCATGATATTTTGTTTAAGTCACATAAAGGAAAAAAGGATGATAAACGTCAAAATATTGCTAAATTCGACGATTTTTCGTACGAAACAAAATGCAAGAAAACTTGCTTAAAATGCAATATTGTGTGAAATTCTGAGATTTGAAGGCCAAATCACATATCGTGATACTACATGAAATAGAATCGAAATATTGGTAAAAATGAATATATTTACGTAGTATCAACCAACATGAAAAACGTGAAAAAAGTCACTATTTAACCATATTTGAGGATTTTACCTTCAAATCATTGAGCGAGGTTTCGTATTATTTAGATCCAAGAAAAGACATATGACAATGTTGTTTCCAATACAAATGATAAAAAAACAATGTGTTTTCATTAGAATTAACTAAAATGTTCCTGATTTTCCGTTTATATTACTAAGGGAAGATGTACACGTAAAACCGTTCTAATCCGGCTGAAACGTCGATATATGCAATAAAAACCGAACTTCTCCCCTTTTCAATATCTTACTCAGTATTTTAACGAGAAACAAATAGATGATTGAAAATGAAGTATTTAAGGTTATTATCTAATCAATTATGTGTTTGTATAATTTTTATCGTATATATATGAATAAATACCCATAGACTGAAAATTCACTAAAACGTGGAAAAACGACAAAATATTGAATAATTCGATGATATTTTGTTTAAGTCACATAAAGGAAAAAAGGATGGTAAACGTCAAAATATTGCTAAAATCGATGATTTTTCGTACGAAACAAAATGCAAGAAAACTTGCTTAAAATGCAATATTATGCGAAATTCTGAGATTTGAAGGCCAAATCACATATCGTGATACTACATGAAATAGAATCGAAATATTGGTAAAAATGAATATATTTACGTAGTATCAACCAACATGAAAAACGTGAAAAAAGTCACTATTTAACCATATTTGAGGATTTTAACTTTAAATCATAGCGCGAGGTTTCGTATTATTTAGATCCAAGAAAAGACATATGACAATGTTGTTTCCAATACAAATGATAAAAATCAATGTGTTTTCATTAGAATTAACTAAAATGTTCCTGATTTTCCGTTTATATTACCGAGGGAAGATGTACACGTAAAACCGCTCTAATCCGGCTGAAACGTCGATATATGCAATAAAAACCGAACTTCTCAACTTTTCAATATCTTACTCAGTATTTTAACGATAAACAAATAGTTGATTGAAAATGAAGTATTTAAGGTTATTATCTAATCATTTTAATCATTAATCATAATTATTATGTGTTTGCATCATTTTTATCGTATATATAATGAATTATACTAATAAACTGAAAATTCACAAAAACGTGGAAAAACTGCAAAATATTGCCTAATTCGATGATATTTTGTTTAAATTACATAAAGGAAAAGGGGATGATAAACGTCAAAATATTGCTAAATTCGATGATTTTTCGTACGAAACAAAATGCAAGAAAACTTGCTTAAAATGCAATATTATGCGAAATTCTGAGATTTGAAGGCCAAATCACATATCGTGATACTACATGAAACAGTATCGAAATATTGGTAAAAATGAATATATTTACGTAATATCAAACTACATGACTAACGTGAAAAAGTCACTATTTTACCATATTTGAGGATTTTACCTTCAAATCATAGAGCGAGGTTTCGTATTATTTAGATCCAAGAAAAGACATATGACAATGTTGTTTCCAATACAAATGATAAAAAAACAATGTGTTTTCATTAGAATTAACTAAAATGTTCCTGATTTTCCGTTTATATTACCAAGGGAAGATACACACGTAAAACCGTTCTAATCCGGCTGAAAAGTCGATATATGCAATAAAAACCGAACTTCTCCCCTTTTCAATATCTTACTCAGTATTTTAACGAGAAACAAATAGATAATTGAAAATGAAGTATTTAAGGTTATTATCTAATCAATTATGTGTTTGCATCATTTTTATCGTATATATATGAATTAATACCCATAGACTGAAAATTCACAAAAACGTGGAAAAACGGCAAAATATTGCCTAATTCCATGATATTTTGTTTAAGTCACATAAAGGAAAAAAGGATGATAAACGTCAAAATATTGCTAAATTCGACGATTTTTCGTACGAAACAAAATGCAAGAAAACTTGCTTAAAATGCAATATTGTGTGAAATTCTGAGATTTGAAGGCCAAATCACATATCGTGATACTACATGAAATAGAATCGAAATATTGGTAAAAATGAATATATTTACGTAGTATCAACCAACATGAAAAACGTGAAAAAAGTCACTATTTAACCATATTTGAGGATTTTACCTTCAAATCATTGAGCGAGGTTTCGTATTATTTAGATCCAAGAAAAGACATATGACAATGTTGTTTCCAATACAAATGATAAAAAAACAATGTGTTTTCATTAGAATTAACTAAAATGTTCCTGATTTTCCGTTTATATTACTAAGGGAAGATGTACACGTAAAACCGTTCTAATCCGGCTGAAACGTCGATATATGCAATAAAAACCGAACTTCTCCCCTTTTCAATATCTTACTCAGTATTTTAACGAGAAACAAATAGATGATTGAAAATGAAGTATTTAAGGTTATTATCTAATCAATTATGTGTTTGTATAATTTTTATCGTATATATATGAATAAATACCCATAGACTGAAAATTCACTAAAACGTGGAAAAACGACAAAATATTGAATAATTCGATGATATTTTGTTTAAGTCACATAAAGGAAAAAAGGATGGTAAACGTCAAAATATTGCTAAAATCGATGATTTTTCGTACGAAACAAAATGCAAGAAAACTTGCTTAAAATGCAATATTATGCGAAATTCTGAGATTTGAAGGCCAAATCACATATCGTGATACTACATGAAATAGAACCGAAATATTGGTAAATATGAATATATTTACGTAGTATCAAACTACATGAAAAACGTGAAAAATTCACTATTTAACCATATTTGAGGATTTTAACTTCAAATCAAAGCGCGAGGTTTCGTATTATTTAGATCCAAGAAAAGACATATGACAATGTTGTTTCCAATACAAATGATAAAAATCAATGTGTTTTCATTATAATTAACTAAAATGTTCCTGATTTTTCGTTTATATTACCAAGGGAAGATGTACACGTAAAACCGCTCTAATCCGGCTGAAACGTCGATATATGCAATAAAAACCGAACTTCTCCCCTTTTCAATATCTTACTCAGTATTTTAACGAGAAACAAATAGATGATTGAAAATGAAGTATTTAAGGTTATTATCTAATCAATTATGTGTTTGCATCATTTTTATCGTATATATATGAATTAATACCCATAGACTGAAAATTCACAAAAACGTGGAAAAACGGCAAAATATTGCCTAATTCCATGATATTTTGTTTAAGTCACATAAAGGAAAAAAGGATGATAAACGTCAAAATATTGCTAAATTCGACGATGTTTCGTACGAAACAAAATGCAAGAAAACTTGCTTAAAATGCAATATTGTGTGAAATTCTGAGATTTGAAGGCCAAATCACATATCGTGATACTACATGAAATAGAATCGAAATATTGGTAAAAATGAATATATTTACGTAGTATCAACCAACATGAAAAACGTGAAAAAAGTCACTATTTAACCATATTTGAGGATTTTACCTTCAAATCATTGAGCGAGGTTTCGTATTATTTAGATCCAAGAAAAGACATATGACAATGTTGTTTCCAATACAAATGATAAAAAAACAATGTGTTTTCATTAGAATTAACTAAAATGTTCCTGATTTTCCGTTTATATTACTAAGGGAAGATGTACACGTAAAACCGTTCTAATCCGGCTGAAACGTCGATATATGCAATAAAAACCGAACTTCTCCCCTTTTCAATATCTTACTCAGTATTTTAACGAGAAACAAATAGATGATTGAAAATGAAGTATTTAAGGTTATTATCTAATCAATTATGTGTTTGTATAATTTTTATCGTATATATATGAATAAATACCCATAGACTGAAAATTCACTAAAACGTGGAAAAACGACAAAATATTGAATAATTCGATGATATTTTGTTTAAGTCACATAAAGGAAAAAAGGATGGTAAACGTCAAAATATTGCTAAAATCGATGATTTTTCGTACGAAACAAAATGCAAGAAAACTTGCTTAAAATGCAATATTATGCGAAATTCTGAGATTTGAAGGCCAAATCACATATCGTGATACTACATGAAATAGAATCGAAATATTGGTAAAAATGAATATATTTACGTAGTATCAACCAACATGAAAAACGTGAAAAAAGTCACTATTTAACCATATTTGAGGATTTTAACTTTAAATCATAGCGCGAGGTTTCGTATTATTTAGATCCAAGAAAAGACATATGACAATGTTGTTTCCAATACAAATGATAAAAATCAATGTGTTTTCATTAGAATTAACTAAAATGTTCCTGATTTTCCGTTTATATTACCGAGGGAAGATGTACACGTAAAACCGCTCTAATCCGGCTGAAACGTCGATATATGCAATAAAAACCGAACTTCTCAACTTTTCAATATCTTACTCAGTATTTTAACGATAAACAAATAGTTGATTGAAAATGAAGTATTTAAGGTTATTATCTAATCATTTTAATCATTAATCATAATTATTATGTGTTTGCATCATTTTTATCGTATATATAATGAATTATACTAATAAACTGAAAATTCACAAAAACGTGGAAAAACTGCAAAATATTGCCTAATTCGATGATATTTTGTTTAAATTACATAAAGGAAAAGGGGATGATAAACGTCAAAATATTGCTAAATTCGATGATTTTTCGTACGAAACAAAATGCAAGAAAACTTGCTTAAAATGCAATATTATGCGAAATTCTGAGATTTGAAGGCCAAATCACATATCGTGATACTACATGAAACAGTATCGAAATATTGGTAAAAATGAATATATTTACATAATATCAAACTACATGACTAACGTGAAAAAGTCACTATTTTACCATATTTGAGGATTTTACCTTCAAATCATAGAGCGAGGTTTCGTATTATTTAGATCCAAGAAAAGACATATGACAATGTTGTTTCCAATACAAATGATAAAAAAACAATGTGTTTTCATTAGAATTAACTAAAATGTTCCTGATTTTCCGTTTATATTACCAAGGGAAGATACACACGTAAAACCGTTCTAATCCGGCTGAAAAGTCGATATATGCAATAAAAACCGAACTTCTCCCCTTTTCAATATCTTACTCAGTATTTTAACGAGAAACAAATAGATAATTGAAAATGAAGTATTTAAGGTTATTATCCAATTATTATCCAAATATCCACATAACCAATTATGTGTTTCCATCATTTTTATCGTATATATATGAATTAATACCCATAGAGTGAAAATTCACAAAAACGTGGAAAAACGGCAAAATATTGCCTAATTCGATGATATTTTGTTTAAGTCACATAAAGGAAAAAAGGATGATAAACGTCAAAATATTGCTAAATTCGACGATTTTTCGTACGAAACAAAATGCAAGAAAACTTGCTTAAAATGTATTATTGTGTGAAATTCTGAGATTTGAAGGCCAAATCACATATCGTGATACTACATGAAATAGAATCGAAATATTGGTAAAAATGAATATATTTACGTAGTATCAAACTACATGAAAAACGTGAAAAAAGTCACTATTTAACCATATTTGAGGATTTTAACTTCAAATCATAGCGCGAGGGCTATGATTTGTATTATTTAGATCCAAGAAAAGACATATGACAATGTTGTTTCCAATACAAATGATAAAAATCAATGTGTTTTCATTAGAATTAACTAAAATGTTCCTGATTTTCCGTTTATATTACCGAGGGAAGATGTACACGTAAAACCGCTCTAATCCGGCTGAAACGTCGATATATGCAATAAAAACCGAACTTCTCAACTTTTCAATATCTTACTCAGTATTTTAACGAGAAACAAATAGATGATTGAAAATGAAGTATTTAAGATTATTATCTAATCAATTATGTGTTTGCATCATTTTTATCGTATATATATGAATTAATTCCCATAGACTGAAAATTCACAAAAACGTGGAAAAACGGCAAAATATTGCCTAATTCGATGATATTTTGTTTAAGTCACATAATGGAAAAAAGGATGATAAACGTCAAAATATTGCCTAATTCGATGATATTTTGTTTAAGTCACATAATGGAAAAAAGGATGATAAACGTCAAAATATTGCTAAATTCGACGATTTTTCGTACGAAACAAAATGCAAGAAAACTTGCTTAAAATGCAATATTGTGTGAAATTCTGAGATTTGAAGGCCAAATCACATATCGTGATACTACATGAAATAGAATCGAAATATTGGTAAATATGAATATATTTACGTAGTATCAAACTACATGAAAAACGTGAAAAAAGTCACTATTTAACCATATTTGAGGATTTTAACTTCAAATCATAGCGCGAGGTTTCGTATTATTTAGATCCAAGAAAAGACATATGACAATGTTGTTTCCAATACAAATGATAAAAATCAATGTGTTTTCATTAGAATTAACTAAAATGTTCCTGATTTTCCGTTTATATTACCGAGGGAAGATGTACACGTAAAACCGCTCTAATCCGGCTGAAACGTCGATATATGCAATAAAAACCGAACTTCTCCCCTTTTCAATATCTTACTCAGTATTTTAACGAGAAACAAATAGATGATTGAAAATGAAGTATTTAAGGTTATTATCTAATCAATTATGTGTTTGTATAATTTTTATCGTATATATATGAATAAATACCCATAGACTGAAAATTCACTAAAACGTGGAAAAACGACAAAATATTGAATAATTCGATGATATTTTGTTTAAGTCACATAAAGGAAAAAAGGATGGTAAACGTCAAAATATTGCTAAAATCGATGATTTTTCGTACGAAACAAAATGCAAGAAAACTTGCTTAAAATGCAATATTATGCGAAATTCTGAGATTTGAAGGCCAAATCACATATCGTGATACTACATGAAATAGAATCGAAATATTGGTAAAAATGAATATATTTACGTAGTATCAACCAACATGAAAAACGTGAAAAAAGTCACTATTTAACCATATTTGAGGATTTTAACTTTAAATCATAGCGCGAGGTTTCGTATTATTTAGATCCAAGAAAAGACATATGACAATGTTGTTTCCAATACAAATGATAAAAATCAATGTGTTTTCATTAGAATTAACTAAAATGTTCCTGATTTTCCGTTTATATTACCGAGGGAAGATGTACACGTAAAACCGCTCTAATCCGGCTGAAACGTCGATATATGCAATAAAAACCGAACTTCTCAACTTTTCAATATCTTACTCAGTATTTTAACGATAAACAAATAGTTGATTGAAAATGAAGTATTTAAGGTTATTATCTAATCATTTTAATCATTAATCATAATTATTATGTGTTTGCATCATTTTTATCGTATATATAATGAATTATACTAATAAACTGAAAATTCACAAAAACGTGGAAAAACTGCAAAATATTGCCTAATTCGATGATATTTTGTTTAAATTACATAAAGGAAAAGGGGATGATAAACGTCAAAATATTGCTAAATTCGATGATTTTTCGTACGAAACAAAATGCAAGAAAACTTGCTTAAAATGCAATATTATGCGAAATTCTGAGATTTGAAGGCCAAATCACATATCGTGATACTACATGAAACAGTATCGAAATATTGGTAAAAATGAATATATTTACGTAATATCAAACTACATGACTAACGTGAAAAAGTCACTATTTTACCATATTTGAGGATTTTACCTTCAAATCATAGAGCGAGGTTTCGTATTATTTAGATCCAAGAAAAGACATATGACAATGTTGTTTCCAATACAAATGATAAAAAAACAATGTGTTTTCATTAGAATTAACTAAAATGTTCCTGATTTTCCGTTTATATTACCAAGGGAAGATACACACGTAAAACCGTTCTAATCCGGCTGAAAAGTCGATATATGCAATAAAAACCGAACTTCTCCCCTTTTCAATATCTTACTCAGTATTTTAACGAGAAACAAATAGATAATTGAAAATGAAGTATTTAAGGTTATTATCCAATTATTATCCAAATATCCACATAACCAATTATGTGTTTGCATCATTTTTATCGTATATATATGAATTAATACCCATAGACTGAAAATTCACAAAAACGTGGAAAAACGGCAAAATATTGCCTAATTCGATGATATTTTGTTTAAGTCACATAAAGGAAAAAAGGATGATAAACGTCAAAATATTGCTAAATTCGACGATTTTTCGTACGAAACAAAATGCAAGAAAACTTGCTTAAAATGTATTATTGTGTGAAATTCTGAGATTTGAAGGCCAAATCACATATCGTGATACTACATGAAATAGAATCGAAATATTGGTAAAAATGAATATATTTACGTAGTATCAAACTACATGAAAAACGTGAAAAAAGTCACTATTTAACCATATTTGAGGATTTTAACTTCAAATCATAGCGCGAGGGCTATGATTTGTATTATTTAGATCCAAGAAAAGACATATGACAATGTTGTTTCCAATACAAATGATAAAAATCAATGTGTTTTCATTAGAATTAACTAAAATGTTCCTGATTTTCCGTTTATATTACCGAGGGAAGATGTACACGTAAAACCGCTCTAATCCGGCTGAAACGTCGATATATGCAATAAAAACCGAACTTCTCAACTTTTCAATATCTTACTCAGTATTTTAACGAGAAACAAATAGATGATTGAAAATGAAGTATTTAAGATTATTATCTAATCAATTATGTGTTTGCATCATTTTTATCGTATATATATGAATTAATTCCCATAGACTGAAAATTCACAAAAACGTGGAAAAACGGCAAAATATTGCCTAATTCGATGATATTTTGTTTAAGTCACATAAAGGAAAAAAGGATGATAAACGTCAAAATATTGCTAAATTCGACGATTTTTCGTACGAAACAAAATGCAAGAAAACTTGCTTAAAATGCAATATTGTGTGAAATTCTGAGATTTGAAGGCCAAATCACATATCGTGATACTACATGAAATAGAATCGAAATATTGGTAAATATGAATATATTTACGTAGTATCAAACTACATGAAAAACGTGAAAAAAGTCACTATTTAACCATATTTGAGGATTTTAACTTCAAATCATAGCGCGAGGTTTCGTATTATTTAGATCCAAGAAAAGACATATGACAATGTTGTTTCCAATACAAATGATAAAAATCAATGTGTTTTCATTAGAATTAACTAAAATGTTCCTGATTTTCCGTTTATATTACCGAGGGAAGATGTACACGTAAAACCGCTCTAATCCGGCTGAAACGTCGATATATGCAATAAAAACCGAACTTCTCAACTTTTCAATATCTTACTCAGTATTTTAACGAGAAACAAATAGATGATTGAAAATGAAGTATTTAAGGTTATTATCTAATCAATTATATGTTTGCATAATTTTTATCGTATATATATGAATTAATACCCATAGACTGAAAATTCACAAAAACGTGGAAAAACGGCAAAATATTGAATAATTCGATGATATTTTGTTTAAGTCACATAAAGGAAAAAAGGATGGTAAACGTCAAAATATTGCTAAAATCGATGATTTTTCGTACGAAACAAAATGCAAGAAAACTTGCTTAAAATGCAATATTATGCGAAATTCTGAGATTTGAAGGCCAAATCACATATCGTGATACTACATGAAATAGAATCGAAATATTGGTAAAAATGAATATATTTACGTAGTATCAAACTACATGTAAAACGTGAAAAAAGTCACTATTTAACCATATTTGAGGATTTTAACTTTAAATCATAGCGCGAGGTTTCGTATTATTTAGATCCAAGAAAAGACATATGACAATGTTGTTTCCAATACAAATGATAAAAATCAATGTGTTTTCATTAGAATTAACTAAAATGTTCCTGATTTTCCGTTTATATTACCAAGGGAAGATGTACACGTAAAACCGCTCTAATCCGGCTGAAACGTCGATATATGCAATAAAAACCGAACTTCTCAACTTTTCAATATCTTACTCAGTATTTTAACGATAAACAAATAGTTGTTTGAAAATGAAGTATTTAAGGTTATTATCTAATCATTTTAATCATTAATCATAATTATTATGTGTTTGCATCATTTTTATCGTATATATAATGAATTAATACTAATAAACTGAAAATTCACATAAACGTGGAAAAACTGCAAAATATTGCCTAATTCGATGATATTTTGTTTAAATTACATAAAGGAAAAGGGGATGATAAACGTCAAAATATTGCTAAATTCGATGATTTTTCGTACGAAATAAAATGCAAGAAAACTTGCTTAAAATGCAATATTATGCGAAATTCTGAGATTTGAAGGCCAAATCACATATCGTGATACTACATGAAATAGTATCGAAATATTGGTAAAAATGAATATATTTACGTAATATCAAACTACATGACTAACGTGAAAAAGTCACTATTTTACCATATTTGAGGATTTTACCTTCAAATCATAGAGCGAGGTTTCGTATTATTTAGATCCAAGAAAAGACATATGACAATGTTGTTTCCAATACAAATGATAAAAAAACAATGTGTTTTCATTAGAATTAACTAAAATGTTCCTGATTTTCCGTTTATATTACCAAGGGAAGATGTACACGTAAAACCGTTCTAATCCGGCTGAAAAGTCGATATATGCAATAAAAACCGAACTTCTCCCCTTTTCAATATCTTACTCAGTATTTTAACGAAAAACAAATAGATGATTGAAAATGAAGTATTTAAGGTTATTATCTAATCAATTATGTGTTTGCATCATTTTGATCGTATATATATGAATTAATACCCATAGACTGAAAATTTACAAAAACGTGGAAAAACGGCAAAATATTGCCTAATTCGATGATATTTTGTTTAAGTCACATAAAGGAAAAAAGGATGATAAACGTCAAAATATTGCTAAATTCGACGATTTTTCGTACGAAACAAAATGCAAGAAAACTTGCTTAAAATGCAATATTGTGTGAAATTCTGAGATTTGAAGGCCAAATCACATATCGTGATACTACATGAAATAGAATCGAAATATTGGTAAAAATGAATATATTTACGTAGTATCAAACTACATGAAAAACGTGAAAAAAGTCACTATTTAACCATATTTGAGGATTTTAACTTCAAATCATAGCGCGAGGTTTCGTATTATTTAGATCCAAGAAAAGACATATGACAATGTTGTTTCCAATACAAATGATAAAAATCAATGTGTTTTCATTAGAATTAACTAAAATGTTCCTGATTTTCCGTTTATATTACCGAGGGAAGATGTACACGTAAAACCGCTCTAATCCGGCTGAAACGTCGATATATGCAATAAAAACCGAACTTCTCAACTTTTCAATATCTTACTCAGTATTTTAACGAGAAACAAATAGATGATTGAAAATGAAGTATTCAAGGTTATTATCTAATCAATTATGTGTTTGCATAATTTTTATCGTATATATATAAATTAATACCCATAGACTGAAAATTCACAAAAACGTGGAAAAACGGCAAAATATTGAATAATTCAATGATATTTTGTTTAAGTCACATAAAGGAAAAAAGGATGGTAAACGTCAAAATATTGCTAAAATCGATGATTTTTCGTACGAAACAAAATGCAAGAAAACTTGCTTAAAATGCAATATTATGCGAAATTCTGAGATTTGAAGGCCAAATCACATATCGTGATACTACATGAAATAGAATCGAAATATTGGTAAAAATGAATATATTTACGTAGTATCAAACTACATGAAAAACGTGAAAAAAATCACTATTTAACCATATTTGAGGATTTTAACTTTAAATCATAGCGCGAGGTTTCGTATTATTTAGATCCAAGAAAAGACATATGACAATGTTGTTTCCAATACAAATGATAAAAATCAATGTGTTTTCATTAGAATTAACTAAAATGTTCCTGATTTTCCGTTTATATTACCGATGGAAGATGTACACGTAAAACCGCTCTAATCCGGCTGAAACGTCGATATATGGAATAAAAACCGAACTTCTCATCTTTTCAATATCTTACTCAGTATTTTAACGATAAACAAATAGTTGATTGAAAATGAAGTATTTAAGGTTATTATCTAATCATTTTAATCATTAGTCATAATTATTATGTGTTTGCATCATTTTTATCGTATATATAATGAATTAATACAAATAAACTGAAAATTCACATAAACGTGGAAAAACTGCAAAATATTGCCTAATTCGATGATATTTTGTTTAAATTACATAAAGGAAAAGGGGATGATAAACGTCAAAATATTGCTAAATTCGATGATTTTTCGTACGAAACAAAATGCTAGAAAACTTGCTTAAAATGCAATATTATGCGAAATTCTGAGATTTGAAGGCAAAATCACATATCGTGATACTACATGAAATAGTATCGAAATATTGGTAAAAATGAATTTATTTACGTAACATCAATCTACATGAAAAACGAGAAAAAAGTCACTATTTAACCATATTTGAGGATTTTGACTTCAAATCATAAAGCGAGGTTTCGTATTATTTAGATCCAAGAAAAGACATATGACAATGTTGTTTCCAATACAAATGATAAAAATCAATGTGTTTTCTTTAGAATTAACTAAAATGTT
Organism: Procambarus clarkii; assembly: GCF_040958095.1. Lineage (NCBI taxonomy): Eukaryota > Metazoa > Arthropoda > Malacostraca > Decapoda > Cambaridae > Procambarus > Procambarus clarkii. The sequence continues at coordinate 281,494 of NC_091182.1, read as the reverse complement.
CCTGATTTTCCGTTTATATTACCGATGGAAGATGTACACGAAAACCGCTCTATTCCTGCTGAAACGTCGATATATGCAATAAAATCAGAACTTCTCCCCCTTTCAATATCTTACTCAGTATTTTAACGAGAAAGAAATAGTTGATTGAAAATGAAGTATTTAAGGTTATTATCTAATCAATTATGTGTTTGCATCATTTTTATCGTATATATAAGGAATTAATACCCATAAACTGAAAATTCACATAAACGTGGAAAAACGGCAAAATATTGCCTAATTCGATGATATTTTGTTTAAATCACATAAAGGAAAAGGGGATGATAAACGTCAAAATATTGCTAAATTCGATGATTTTTCGTACGAAACAAAATGCAAGAAAACTTGCTTAAAATGCAATATTATGCGAAATTCTGAGATTTGAAGGCCAAATCACATATCGTGATACTACATGAAATAGTATCGAAATATTGGTAAAAATGAATTTATTTACGTAACATCAATCTACATGACAAACGTGAAAAAAGTCAATATTTAACCATATTTGAGGATTTTGACTTCAAATCATAAAGCGAGGTTTCGTATTATTTAGATCCAAGAAAAGACATATGACAATGTTGTTTCCAATACAAATGATAAAAATCAATATGTTTTCATTAGAATTAACTAAAATGTTCCTGATTTTCCGTTTATATTACCGATGGAAGATGTACACGAAAACCGCTCTATTCCTGCTGAAACGTCGATATATGCAATAAAATCAGAACTTCTCCCCCTTTCAATATCTTACTCAGTATTTTAACGAGAAAGAAATAGTTGATTGAAAATGAAGTATTTAAGGTTATTATCTAATCAATTATGTGTTTGCATCATTTTTATCGTATATATATGAATTAATACCCATAAACTGAAAATTCACAAAAACGTGGAAAACGGCAAAATATTGCCTAATTCGATGATATTTTGTTTAAGTCACATAAAGGAAAAGGGGATGATAAACGTCAAAATATTGCTAAATTCGATGATTTTTCGTACGAAACAAAATGCAAGAAAACTTGCTTAAAATGCAATATTTTACGAAATTCTGATATATGACGGCCAAATCACATATCGTGATTCTACATGAAATAGTATCGAAATATTGGTAAAAATGAATTTATTTACGTAACATCAATCTACATGAAAAACGTGAAAAAAGTCACTATTTAACCATATTTGACGACTTTGACTTCAAATCATAAAGCAGGGTTTCGTATTATTTAGATCCAAGAAAAGACATATGACAATGTTGTTTCCAATACAAATGATAAAAATCCATGTGTTTTCATTAGAATTAACTAAAATGTTCCTGATTTTCCGTTTATATTACCGAGGGAAGATGTACACGTAAAACCGCTCTATTCCTGCTGAAACGTCGATATATGCAATAAAATCAGAACTTCTCCCCCTTTCAATATCTTACTCAGTATTTTAACGAGAAAGAAATAGTTGATTGAAAATGAAGTATTTAAGGTTATTATCTAATCAATTATGTGTTTGCATCATTTTTATCGTATATATATGAATTAATACCCATAAACTGAAAATTCACAAAAACGTGGAAAACGGCAAAATATTGCCTAATTCGATGATATTTTGTTTAAGTCACATAAAGGAAAAGGGGATGATAAACGTCAAAATATTGCTAAATTCGATGATTTTTCGTACGACACAAAACGCAAGAAAACTTGCTTAAAATGCAATATTTTGCGAAATTCTGATATATGACGGCCAAATCACATATCGTGATTCTACATGAAACAGAATCGAAATATTGGTTAAAATGAATATATTTACGTAGTATCAAACTACATGAAAAACGTGAAAAAAGTCACTATTTAACCATATTTGAGGATTTTAACTTCAAATCATAGAGCGATGTTTCGTATTATTTAGATCCAAGAAAAGACATATGACAATGTTGTTTCCAATACAAATGATAAAAATCAATGTGTTTTCATTAGAATTAACTAAAATGTTCCTGATTTTCCGTTTATATTACCGAGGGAAGATGTACACGTAAAACCGCTCTATTCCTGCTGAAACGTCGATATGTGCAATAAAGTCAGAACTTCTCCCCCTTTCAATATCATACTCAGTATTTTAACGAGAAAGAAATAGTTGATTGAAAATGAAGTATTTAAGGTTATTATCTAATCAATTATGTGTTTGCATCATTTTTATCGTATATATATGAATTAATACCCATAAACTGAAAATTCACAAAAACGTGGAAACGGCAAAATATTGCCTAATTCGATGATATTTTGTTTAAATCACATAAAGGAAAAGGGGATGATAAACGTCAAAATATTGCTAAATTCGATGATTTTTCGTACGAAACAAAATGCAAGAAAACTTTCTTAAAATGCAATATTTTGCGAAATTCTGATATATGACGGCCAAATCACATGTCGTGATTCTACATGAAACAGAATCGAAATATTGGTTAAAATGAATATATTTACGTAGTATCAAACTACATGAAAAACGTGAAAAAAGTCACTATTTAACCATATTTGAGGATTTTAACTTCAAATCATAGAGCGAGGTTTCGTATTATTTAGATCCAAGAAAAGACATATGACAATGTTGTTTCCAATACAAATGATAAAAATCAATGTGTTTTCATTAGAATTAACTAAAATGTTCCTGATTTTCGGTTTATATTACCGAGGGAAGATGTACACGTAAAACCGCTCTATTCCTGCTGAAACGTCGATATATGCAATAAAATCAGAACTTCTCCCCCTTTCAATATCTTACTCAGTATTTTAACGAGAAAGAAATAGTTGATTGAAAATGAAGTATTTAAGGTTATTATCTAATCAATTATGTGTTTGCATCATTTTTATCGTATATATATGAATTAATACCAATAAACTGAAAATTCACAAAAACGTGGAAAACGGCAAAATATTGCCTAATTCGATGATATTTTGTTTAAGTCACATAAAGGAAAAGGGGATGATAAACGTCAAAATATTGCTAAATTCGATGATTTTTCGTACGAAACAAAATGCAAGAAAACTTTCTTAAAATGCAATATTTTGCGAAATTCTGATATATGACGGCCAAATCACATATCGTGATACTACATGAAACAGAATCGAAATATTGGTTAAAATGAATATATTTACGTAGTATCAAACTACATGAAAAACGTGAAAAAAGTCACTATTTAACCATATTTGAGGATTTTAACTTCAAATCATAGAGCGATGTTTCGTATTATTTAGATCCAAGAAAAGACATATGACAATGTTGTTTCCAATACAAATGATAAAAATCAATGTGTTTTCATTAGAATTAACTAAAATGTTCCTGATTTTCCGTTTATATTACCGAGGGAAGATGTACACGTAAAACCGCTCTATTCCTGCTGAAACGTCGATATATGCAATAAAATCAGAACTTCTCCCCCTTTCAATATCTTACTCAGTATTTTAACGAGAAAGAAATAGTTGATTGAAAATGAAGTATTTAAGGTTATTATCTAATCAATTATGTGTTTGCATCATTTTTATCGTATATATATGAATTAATACCAATAAACTGAAAATTCACAAAAACGTGGAAAACGGCAAAATATTGCCTAATTCGATGATATTTTGTTTAAGTCACATAAAGGAAAAGGGGATGATAAACGTCAAAATATTGCTAAATTCGATGATTTTTCGTACGACACAAAATGCAAGAAAACTTGCTTAAAATGCAATATTATGCGAAATTCTGAGATTTGAAGGCCAAATCACATATCGTGAAATAGTATCGAAATATTGGTAAAAATGAATATATTTACGTAATATCAAACTACATGAAAAACGTGAAAAAAGTCAATATTTAACCATATTTGAGGATTTTAACTTCAAATCATAGAGCGAGGTTTTGTATTATTTAGATCCAAGAAAAGACATATGACAATGTGTTTCCAATACAAATGATAAAAATCAATGTGTTTTCATTAGTATTAACTAAAATGTTCCTGATTTTCCGTTTATATTACCGATGGAAGATGTACACGAAAATCGCTCTATTCCGGCTGAAACGTCGATATATGCAATAAAAACAGAACTTCTCCCCTTTTCAATATCGTACTCAGTATTTTAACGAGAAACAAATAGATGATTGAAAATAAAGTATTTAAGGTTATTATCTAATCAATTATGTGTTTCCATCATTTATATCGTATATATATGAATTAATACCCATAGACTGAAAATTCACAAAAACGTGGAAAAACGGCAAAATATTGCCTAATTCGATGATATTTTGTTTAAATCACATAAAGGAAAAGGGGATGATAAACGTCAAAATATTGCTAAATTCGAAGATTTTTCGTACGAAACAAAATGCAAGAAAACTTGCTTAAAATGCAATATTATGCGAAATTCTAAGATTTGTAGGCCAAATCACATATCGTGATACTACATGAAATAGTATCGAAATATTGGTAAAAATGAATATGTTTACGTAATATCAAACTACATGATTAACGTGAAAAAGTCACTATTTTACCATATATGAGGATTTTACCTTCAAATCATAGAGCGAGGTTTCGTATTATTTAGATCCAAGAAAAGACATATGACAATGTTGTTTCCAATACAAATAATAAAAATCAATGTGTTTTCATCAGAATTAACTAAAATGTTCCTGATTTTCCGTTTATATTACCGAGGGAAGATGTACACGTAAAATCACTCTAATCCGGCTGAAACGTCGATATATGCAATAAAAACCGAACTACTCCCCTTTTCAATATCTTACTCAGTATTTTAACGAGAAACAAATAGATGATTGAAAATGAAGTATTTAAGGTTATTATCTAATCAATTATGTGTTTGCATAATTTTTATCGTATATATATATGAATTAATACCCATAGACTGAAAATTCACAAAAACGTGGAAAACGGCAAAATATTGCCTAATTCGATGATATTTTGTTTAAATCACATAAAGGAAAAGGGGACGATAATTGTCAAAATATTGCTAAATTCGATGATTTGTCGTACGAAACAAAATGCAAGAAAACTTGCTTAAAATGCAATATTATGCGAAATTCTGAGATTTGAAGGCCAAATCACATATCGTGATACAACATGAAATAGAATCGAAATATTGGTAAAAATGAATATATTTACGTAGTATCAAACTACATGAAAAACGTGAAAAAAGTCACTATTTAACCATATTTGAGGATTTTAACTTCAAATCATAGAGCGAGATTTCGTATTATTTAGATCCAAGAAAAGATATATGACAATGTTGTTTCCAATACAAATGATAAAAATCAATGTGTTTTTATTAGAATTAACTAAAATGTTCCTGATTTTCCGTTTATATTACCGAGGGAAGATGTACACGTAAAACCGCTCTAATCCGGCTGAAACGTCGATATATGCAATAAAAACCGAACTTCTCCCCTTTTCAATATCTTACTCAGTATTTTAACGAGAAACAAATAGTTGATTGAAAATGAAGTATTTAAGGTTATTATCTAATCATTTTAATCATTAATCATAATTATTATGTGTTTGCATCATTTATATCGTATATATAATGAATTAATACCAATAAATTGAAAATTCACATAAACGTGGAAAAACGGCAAAATATTGCCTAATTCGATGATATTTTGTTTAAATCACATAAAGGAAAAGGGGATGATAAACATCAAAATATTGCTAAATTCGACGATTTTCCGTACGAAACAAAATGCAAGAGAACTTGCTTAAAATGCAATATTATGCGAAATTCTGAGATTTGAAGGCCAAATAACATATCGCTATACTACATGAAATAGTATCGAAGTATTGGTAAAAATGAATATATTTACGTAATATCAAAGTACATGATTAACGTGAAAAAAGTCACAATTTTACCATATTTGAGAATTTTACCTTCAAATCATAGAGCGAGGTTTCGTATTATTTAGATACAAGAAAAGACATTTGACAATGTTGTTTCTAATACAAATGATAAAAAACAATGTGTTTTCATTAGAATTAACTAAAATGTTCTTGATTTTCCGTTTATATTACCGAGGGAAGATGTACACGTAAAACCGCTCTAATCCGGCTGAAACGTCGATATATGCAATAAAAACCGAACTTCTCCCCTTTTCAATATCTTACTCAGTATTTTAACGAGAAACAAATAGTTGATTGAAAATGAAGTATTTAAGGTTATTATCTAATCATTTTAATCATTAATCATAATTATTATGTGTTTGCATCATTTTTATCGTATATATAATGAATTAATACCAACAAACTGAAAATTCACTTAAACGTGGAAAAACGGCAAAATATTGCCTAATTCGATGATATTTTGTTTAAATCACATAAAGGAAAAGGGGGATGATAAACGTCAAAATATTGCTAAATTCGATGATTTTGCGTATGAAACAAAATGCAAGAAAACTTGCTTAAAATGCAATATTTTGCGAAATTCTGATATTTGACGGCCAAATCACATATCGTGATTCTACATGAAATAGAATCGAAATATTGGTTAAAATGAATATATTTACGTAGTATCTAACTACATGAAATACGTGAAAAAAGTCACTACAGTATTTAACCATATTTGAGGATTTTACCTTCAAATCATAGAGCGAGGTTTCGTATTATTTAGATCCAAGAAAAGACATATGACAATGTTGTTTCCAATACAAATGATAAAAATCAATGTGTTTTCATTAGAATTAACTAAAATGTTCCTGATTTTCCGTTTATATTACCGAGGGAAGATGTACACGTAAAACCGCTCTAATCCGGCTGAAACGTCGATATATGCAATAAAAACCGAACTACTTCCCTTTTCAATATCTTACTCAGTATTTTAACGAGAAACAAATAGATGATTGAAAATGAAGTATTTAAGGTTATTATCTAATCAATTATGTGTTTGCATAATTTTTATCGTATATATATGAATTAATACCCATAGACTGTAAATTCACAAAAACGTGGAAAACGGCAAAATATTGCCTAATTCGATGATATTTTGTTTAAGTCACATAAAGGAAAAGGGGATGATAAACGTCAAAATATTGCTAAATTCGATGATTTTGCGTATGAAACAAAATGCAAGAAAACTTGCTTAAAATGCAATATTATGCGAAATTCTGAGATTTGAAGGCCAAATCACATATCGTGATACTACATGAAATAGTATCGAAATATTGGTAAAAATGAATATATTTACGTAATATCAAACTACATGAAAAACGTGAAAAAAGTAAATATTTAACCATATTTGAGGATTTTAACTTCAAATCATAGAGCGAGGTTTTGTATTATTTAGATCCAAGAAAAGACATATGACAATGTTGTTTCCAATACAAATGATAAAAATCAATGTGTTTTCATTAGTATTAACTAAAATGTTCCTGATTTTCCGTTTATATTACCGATGGAAGATGTACACGAAAATCGCTCTATTCCGGCTGAAACGTCGATATATGCAATAAAAACAGAACTCCCCTTTTCAATATCGTACTCAGTATTTTAACGAGAAACAAATAGATGATTGAAAATGAAGTATTAAAGGTTATTATCTAATCAATTATGTGTTTCCATCATTTATATCGTATATATATGAATTAATACCCATAGACTGAAAATTCACAAAAACGTGGAAAAACGGCAAAATATTGCCTAATTCGATGATATTTTGTTTAAATCACATAAAGGAAAAGGGGATGATAAACGTCAAAACATTGCTAAATTCGAAGATTTTTCGTACGAAACAAAATGCAAGAAAACTTGCTTAAAATGCAATATTATGCGAAATTCTAAGATTTGAAGGCCAAATCACATATCGTGATACTACATGAAATAGTATCGATATATTGGTAAAAATGAATATGTTTACGTAATATCAAACTATATGATTAACGTGAAAAAGTCACTATTTTACCATATATGAGGATTTTACCTTCAAATCATAGAGCGAGGTTTCGTATTATTTAGATCCAAGAAAAGACATATGACAATGTTGTTTCCAATACAAATAATAAAAATCAATGTGTTTTCATCAGAATTAACTAAAATGTTCCTGATTTTCCGTTTATATTACCGAGGGAAGATGTACACGTAAAATCACTCTAATCCGGCTGAAACGTCGATATATGCAATAAAAACCGAACTACTCCCCTTTTCAATATCTTACTCAGTATTTTAACGAGAAACAAATAGATGATTGAAAATGAAGTATTTAAGGTTATTATCTAATCAATTATGTGTTTGCATAAATTTTATCGTATATATATATGAATTCATACCCATAGACTGAAAATTCACAAAAACGTGGAAAACGGCAAAATATTGCCTAATTCGATGATATTTTGTTTAAATCACATAAAGTAAAAGGGGATGATAATTGTCAAAATATTGCTAAATTCGATGATTTTTCGTACGAAACAAAATGCAAGAAAACTTGCTTAAAATGCAATATTATGCGAAATTCTGAGATTTGAAGGCCAAATCACATATCGTGATACTACATGAAATAGAATCGAAATATTGGTAAAAATGAATATATTTACGTAGTATCAAACTACATGAAAAACGTGAAAAAGTCACTATTTAACCATATTTGAGGATTTTAACTTCAAATCATAGAGCGAGATTTCGTATTATTTAGATCCAAGAAAAGATATATGACAATGTTGTTTCCAATACAAATGATAAAAATCAATGTGTTTTCATTAGAATTAACTAAAATGTTCCTGATTTTCCGTTTATATTACCGAGGGAAGATGTACACGTAAAACCGCTCTAATCCGGCTGAAACGTCTATATATGCAATAAAAACCGAACTTCTCCCCTTTTCAATATCTTACTCAGTATTTTAACGAGAAACAAATAGTTGATTGAAAATGAAGTATTTAAGGTTATTATCTAATCATTTTAATCATTAATCATAATTATTATGTGTTTGCATCATTTTTATCGTATATATAATGAATTAATACCAATAAACTGAAAATTCACATAAACGTGGAAAAACGGCAAAATATTGCCTAATTCGATGATATTTTGTTTAAATCACATAAAGGAAAAGGGGATGATAAACGTCAAAATATTGCTAAATTCGATGATTTTCCGTACGAAACAAAATGCAAGAGAACTTGCTTAAAATGCAATATTATGCGAAATTCTGAGATTTGAAGGCCAAATAACATATCGTTATACTACATGAAATAGTATCGAAGTATTGGTAAAAATGAATATATTTACGTAATATCAAAGTACATGATTAACGTGAAAAAAGTCACAATTTTACCATATTTGAGAATTTTACCTTCAAATCATAGAGCGAGGTTTCGTATTATTTAGATCCAAGAAAAGACATTTGACAATGTTGTTTCCAATACAAATGATAAAAAACAATGTGTTTTCATTAGAATTAACTAAAATGTTCTTGATTTTCCGTTTATATTACCGAGGGAAGATGTACACGTAAAACCGCTCTAATCCGGCTGAAACGTCGATATATGCAATAAAAACCGAACTTCTCCCCTTTTCAATATCTTACTCAGTATTTTAACGAGAAACAAATAGTTGATTGAAAATGAAGTATTTAAGGTTATTATTTAATAATTTTAATCATTAATCATAATTATTATGTGTTTGCATCATTTTTATCGTATATATAATGAATTAATACCAACAAACTGAAAATTCACTTAAACGTAAAAAAACAGCAAAATATTGCCTAATTCGATGATATTTTGTTTAAATCACATAAAGGAAAAGGGGGATGATAAACTTCAAAATATTGCTAAATTCGATGATTTTGCGTATGAAACAAAATGCAAGAAAACTTGCTTTAAATGCAATATTTTGCGAAATTCTGATATTTGACGGCCAAATCACATATCGTGATTCAACATGAAATAGAATCTCAATATATTTTTAAAATGAATATATTTACGTAGTATCAAACTACATGAAAAACGTGAAAAAAGTCACTATTTAACCATATTTGAGGATTTTACCTTCAAATCATAGAGCGAGGTTAAGTATTATTTAGATCCAAGAAAAGACATATGACAATGCTGTTTCCAATACAAATGATAAAAATCAATGTGTTTTCATTAGAATTAACTAAAATGTTCCTGATTTTCCGTTTATATTACCGAGGGAAGATGTACACGTAAAACCGCTCTAATCCGGCTGAAACGTCGATATATGCAATAAAAACCGAACTACTTCCCTTTTCAATATCTTACTCAGTATTTTAACGAGAAACAAATAGATGATTGAAAATGAAGTATTTAAGGTTATTATCTAATCAATTATGTGTTTGCATAATTTTTATCGTATATATATGAATTAATACCCATAGACTGTAAATTCACAAAAACGTGGAAAACGGTAAAATATTGCCTAATTCGATGATATTTTGTTTAAGTCACATAAAGGAAAAGGGGATGATAAACGTCAAAATATTGCTAAATTCGATGATTTTGCGTATGAAACAAAATGCAAGAAAACTTGCTTAAATTGCAATATTTTGCGAAATTCTGATATTTGACGGCCAAATAACATATCGTGATTCTACATGAAATAGAATCGAAATATTGGTTAAAATTAATATATTTACGTAGTATCAAACTACGTGAAAAACGTGAAAAAAGTCACTATTTAACCATATTTGAGGATTTTAACTTCAAATCACAGAGCGAGGTTTCGTATTATTTAGATCCAAGAAAAGACATATGACAATGTTGTTTCCAATACAAATGATAAAAATTAATTTGTTTTCATTAGTATTAACTAAAATGTTACTGATTTTCCGTTTATATTACCGATGGAAGATGTACACGAAAATCGCTCTATTCCGGCTGAAACGTCGATATATGCAATAAAAACAGAACTTCTCCCCTTTTCAATATCTTACTCAGTATTTTAACGAGAAACAAATAGATGATTGAAAATGAAGTATTTAAGGTTATTATCTAATGAATTATGTGTTTGCATCATTTTTATCGTATATATATGAATTAATACCCATAGACTGAAAATTCACAAAAACGTGGAAAACGGCAAAATATTGCCTAATTCGATGATATTTTGTTTAAGTCATATAAAGGAAAAGGGGATGATAAACGTCAAAATATTGCTAAATTCGATGATTTTTCGTACGAAACAAAATGCAAGAAAACTTGCTTAAAATGCAATATTATGCGAAATTCTGAGATTTGAAGGCCAAATCACATATCGTGATACTACATGAAATAGTATCGAAATATTGGTAAAAATGAATATATTTACGTAATATCAAACTACATGAAAAACGTGAAAAAAGTCAATATTTAACCATATTTGAGGATTTTAACTTCAAATCATAGAGCGAGGTTTTGTATTATTTAGATCCAAGAAAAGACATATGACAATGTTGTTTCCAATACAAATGATAAAAATCAATGTGTTTTCATTAGTATTAACTAAAATGTTCCTGATTTTCCGTTTATATTACCGATGGAAGATGTACACGAAAATCGCTCTATTCCGGCTGAAACGTCGATATATGTAATAAAAACAGAACTTCTCCCCTTTTCAATATCGTACTCAGTATTTTAACAAGAAACAAATAGATGATTGAAAATGAAGTATTTAAGGTTTTTATCTAATCAATTATGTGTTTCCATCATTTATATCGTATATATATGAATTAATACCCATAGACTGAAAATTCACAAAAACGTGGAAAAACGGCAAAATATTGCCTAATTCGATGATATTTTGTTTAAATCACATAAAGGAAAAGGGGATGATAAACGTCAAAATAGTGCTAAATTCGAAGATTTTTCGTACGAAACAAAATGCAAGAAAACTTGCTTAAAATGCAATATTATGCGAAATTCTAAGATTTGAAGGCCAAGTCACATATCGTGATACTACATGAAATAGTATCGAAATATTGGTAAAAATGAATATGTTTACGTAATATCAAACTACATGATTAACGTGAAAAAAGTCACAATTTTACCATATTTGAGGATTTTACCTTTAAATCATAGAGCGAGGTTTCGTATTATTTAGATCCAAGAAAAGACATTTGACAATGTTGTTTCCAATACAAATGATAAAAAAACAATGTGTTTTCATTAGAATTAACTAAAATGTTCTTGATTTTCCGTTTATATTACCGAGGGAAGATGTACACGTAAAACCGCTCTAATCCGGCTGAAACGTCGATATATGCAATAAAAACCGAACTTCTCCCCTTTTCAATATCTTACTCAGTATTTTAACGAGAAACAAATAGATGATTGAAAATGAAGGATTTATGGTTATTATCTAATCAATTATGTGTTTGCATCATTTTTATCGTATATATATGAGTTGATACCCATAGACTGAAAATTCACAAAAACGTGGAAAAACGGCAAAATATTGCCTAATTCGATGATAATTTGTTTAAATCACATAAAGGAAAAGGGGATGATAAACGTCAAAATAATGCAAAATTCGATGATTTTTCGTACGAAACAAAATGCAAGAAAACTTGCTTAAAATGCAATATTATGCGAAATTCTGAGATTTGAAGGCCAAATCACATATCGTGATACTACATGAAATAGAATCGAAATATTGGTAAAAATGAATATATTTACGTAGTATCAAACTAAATGAAAAACGTGAAAAAAGTCACTATTTTACCATATTTGAGGATTTTAACTCCAAATCATAGAGCGAGGTTTCGTATTATTTAGATCCAAGAAAAGACATATGACAATGTTGTTTCCAATACAAATGATAAAAATCAATGTGTTTTCATTAGAATTAACTAAAATGTTCCTGATTTTCCGTTTATATTACCGAGGGAAGATGTACACGTAAAACCGCTCTAATCCGGCTGAAACGTCTATATATGCAATAAAAACCGAACTTCTCCCCTTTTCAATATCTTACTCAGTATTTTAACGAGAAACAAATAGTTGATTGAAAATGAAGTATTTAAGGTTATTATCTAATCATTTTAATCATTAATCATAATTATTATGTGTTTGCATCATTTTTATCGTATATATAATGAATTAATACCAATAAACTGAAAATTCACATAAACGTGGAAAAACGGCAAAATATTGCCTAATTCGATGATATTTTGTTTAAATCACATAAAGGAAAAGGGGATGATAAACGTCAAAATATTGCTAAATTCGATGATTTTCCGTACGAAACAAAATGCAAGAGAACTTGCTTAAAATGCAATATTATGCGAAATTCTGAGATTTGAAGGCCAAATAACATATCGTTATACTACATGAAATAGTATCGAAGTATTGGTAAAAATGAATATATTTACGTAATATCAAAGTACATGATTAACGTGAAAAAAGTCACTATTTAACCATATTTGAGGATTTTACCTTCAAATCATAGAGCGAGGTTAAGTATTATTTAGATCCAAGAAAAGACATATGACAATGCTGTTTCCAATACAAATGATAAAAATCAATGTGTTTTCATTAGAATTAACTAAAATGTTCCTGATTTTCCGTTTATATTACCGAGGGAAGATGTACACGTAAAACCGCTCTAATCCGGCTGAAACGTCGATATATGCAATAAAAACCGAACTACTTCCCTTTTCAATATCTTACTCAGTATTTTAACGAGAAACAAATAGATGATTGAAAATGAAGTATTTAAGGTTATTATCTAATCAATTATGTGTTTGCATAATTTTTATCGTATATATATGAATTAATACCCATAGACTGTAAATTCACAAAAACGTGGAAAACGGTAAAATATTGCCTAATTCGATGATATTTTGTTTAAGTCACATAAAGGAAAAGGGGATGATAAACGTCAAAATATTGCTAAATTCGATGATTTTGCGTATGAAACAATATGCAAGAAAACTTGCTTAAATTGCAATATTTTGCGAAATTCTGATATTTGACGGCCAAATAACATATCGTGATTCTACATGAAATAGAATCGAAATATTGGTTAAAATTAATATATTTACGTAGTATCAAACTACGTGAAAAACGTGAAAAAAGTCACTATTTAACCATATTTGAGGATTTTAACTTCAAATCACAGAGCGAGGTTTCGTATTATTTAGATCCAAGAAAAGACATATGACAATGTTGTTTCCAATACAAATGATAAAAATTAATTTGTTTTCATTAGTATTAACTAAAATGTTACTGATTTTCCGTTTATATTACCGATGGAAGATGTACACGAAAATCGCTCTATTCCGGCTGAAACGTCGATATATGCAATAAAAACAGAACTTCTCCCCTTTTCAATATCTTACTCAGTATTTTAACGAGAAACAAATAGATGATTGAAAATGAAGTATTTAAGGTTATTATCTAATGAATTATGTGTTTGCATCATTTTTATCGTATATATATGAATTAATACCCATAGACTGAAAATTCACAAAAACGTGGAAAACGGCAAAATATTGCCTAATTCGATGATATTTTGTTTAAGTCATATAAAGGAAAAGGGGATGATAAACGTCAAAATATTGCTAAATTCGATGATTTTTCGTACGAAACAAAATGCAAGAAAACTTGCTTAAAATGCAATATTATGCGAAATTCTGAGATTTGAAGGCCAAATCACATATCGTGATACTACATGAAATAGTATCGAAATATTGGTAAAAATGAATATATTTACGTAATATCAAACTACATGAAAAACGTGAAAAAAGTCAATATTTAACCATATTTGAGGATTTTAACTTCAAATCATAGAGCGAGGTTTTGTATTATTTAGATCCAAGAAAAGACATATGACAATGTTGTTTCCAATACAAATGATAAAAATCAATGTGTTTTCATTAGTATTAACTAAAATGTTCCTGATTTTCCGTTTATATTACCGATGGAAGATGTACACGAAAATCGCTCTATTCCGGCTGAAACGTCGATATATGTAATAAAAACAGAACTTCTCCCCTTTTCAATATCGTACTCAGTATTTTAACAAGAAACAAATAGATGATTGAAAATGAAGTATTTAAGGTTTTTATCTAATCAATTATGTGTTTCCATCATTTATATCGTATATATATGAATTAATACCCATAGACTGAAAATTCACAAAAACGTGGAAAAACGGCAAAATATTGCCTAATTCGATGATATTTTGTTTAAATCACATAAAGGAAAAGGGGATGATAAACGTCAAAATATTGCTAAATTCGAAGATTTTTCGTACGAAACAAAATGCAAGAAAACTTGCTTAAAATGCAATATTATGCGAAATTCTAAGATTTGAAGGCCAAGTCACATATCGTGATACTACATGAAATAGTATCGAAATATTGGTAAAAATGAATATGTTTACGTAATATCAAACTACATGATTAACGTGAAAAAAGTCACAATTTTACCATATTTGAGGATTTTACCTTTAAATCATAGAGCGAGGTTTCGTATTATTTAGATCCAAGAAAAGACATTTGACAATGTTGTTTCCAATACAAATGATAAAAAAACAATGTGTTTTCATTAGAATTAACTAAAATGTTCTTGATTTTCCGTTTATATTACCGAGGGAAGATGTACACGTAAAACCGCTCTAATCCGGCTGAAACGTCGATATATGCAATAAAAACCGAACTTCTCCCCTTTTCAATATCTTACTCAGTATTTTAACGAGAAACAAATAGATGATTGAAAATGAAGGATTTATGGTTATTATCTAATCAATTATGTGTTTGCATCATTTTTATCGTATATATATGAGTTGATACCCATAGACTGAAAATTCACAAAAACGTGGAAAAACGGCAAAATATTGCCTAATTCGATGATAATTTGTTTAAATCACATAAAGGAAAAGGGGATGATAAACGTCAAAATAATGCAAAATTCGATGATTTTTCGTACGAAACAAAATGCAAGAAAACTTGCTTAAAATGCAATATTATGCGAAATTCTGAGATTTGAAGGCCAAATCACATATCGTGATACTACATGAAATAGAATCGAAATATTGGTAAAAATGAATATATTTACGTAGTATCAAACTAAATGAAAAACGTGAAAAAAGTCACTATTTTACCATATTTGAGGATTTTAACTCCAAATCATAGAGCGAGGTTTCGTATTATTTAGATCCAAGAAAAGACATATGACAATGTTGTTTCATATACAAATGATAAAAAACAATATGTTTTCATTAGAATTAACTAACATGTTCTTGATTTCCCGTTTATATTACCGAGGGAAGATGTACACGTAAAACTGCTCTAATCCGGCTGAAACGTCGATATATGCAATAAAAACCGAACTTCTCCCCTTTTCTATATCTTACTCAGTATTTTAACGAGAAACAAATAGTTGATTGAAAATGAAGTATTTAAGGTTATTATCTAATTTTAATCATTAATCATAATTATTATGTGTTTGCATCATTTTTATCGTATATATAATGAATTAATACCAACAAACTGAAAATTCACTTAAACGTGGAAAAACGGCAAAATATTGCCTAATTCGATGATATTTTGTTTAAATCACATAAAGGAAAAGGGGGATGATAAACGTCAAAATATTGCTAAATTCGATGATTTTCCGTACGAAACAAAATGCAAGAGAACTTGCTTAAAATGCAATATTATGCGAAATTCTGAGATTTGAAGGCCAAATAACATATCGTTATACTACATGAAATAGTATCGAAATATTGGTAAAAATGAATATATTTACGTAATATCAAAGTACATGATTAACGTGAAAAAAGTCACAATTTTACCATATTTGAGGATTTTACCTTTAAATCATAGAGCGAGGTTTCGTATTATTTAGATCCAAGAAAAGACATTTGACAATGTTGTTTCCAATACAAATGATAAAAAACAATGTGTTTTCATTAGAATTAACTAAAATGTTCTTGATTTTCCGTTTATATTACCGAGGGAAGATGTACACGTAAAACCGCTCTAATCCGGCTGAAACGTCGATATATGCAATAAAAACCGAACTTCTCCCCTTTTCAATATCTTACTCAGTATTTTAACGAGAAACAAATAGATGATTGAAAATGAAGGATTTAAGGTTATTATCTAATCAATTATGTGTTTGCATCATTTTTATCGTATATATATGAATTGATACCCATAGACTGAAAATTCACAAAAACGTGGAAAAACGGCAAAATATTGCCTAATTCGATGATAATTTGTTTAAATCACATAAAGGAAAAGGGGATGATAAACGTCAAAATAATGCAAAATTCGATGATTTTTTGTAGGAAACAAAATGCAAGAAAACTTGCTTAAAATGCAATATTATGCGAAATTCTGAGATTTGAAGGCCAAATCACATATCGTGATACTACATGAAATAGAATCGAAATATTGGTAAAAATGAATATATATACGTAGTATCAAACTAAATGAAAAACGTGAAAAAAGTCACTATTTAACCATATTTGAGGATTTTAACTCCAAATCATAGAGCGAGGTTTCGTATTATTTAGATCCAAGAAAAGACATATGACAATGTTGTTTCATATACAAATGATAAAAAACAATATGTTTTCATTAGAATTAACTAAAATGTTCTTGATTTCCCGTTTATATTACCGAGGGAAGATGTACACGTAAAACCGCTCTAATCCGGCTGAAACGTCGATATATGCAATAAAAACCGAACTTCTCCCCTTTTCTATATCTTACTCAGTATTTTAACGAGAAACAAATAGATGATTGAAAATGAAGTATTTAAGGTTATTATCTAATCAATTATGTGTTTTCATCATTTTTATCGTATATATATGAATTATTACCCATAGACTGTAAATTCACAAAAAAGTGGAAAACGGCAAAATATTGCCTAATTCGATGATATTTTGTTTAAATCCCATAAAGGAAAAGGGGATGATAAACGTCAAAATATTGCTAAATTCGATGATTTTTCGTACGAAACAAGATGCAAGAAAACTTGCTTAAAATGCAATATTATGCGAAATTCTGAGATTTGAAGGCCAAATCACATATCTTGATACTACATGAAATAGTATCGAAATATTGGTTAAAATGAATATATTTACGTAGTATCAAACAACATGAAAAACGTGAAAAAAGTCACTATTTAACAATATTTGAGGATTTTAACTTCAAATCATAGAGCGAGGTTTCGTATTATTTAGATCCAAGAAAAGACATATGACAATGTTGTTTCCAATACAAATGATAAAAATCAATGTGTTTTCATTAGTATTAACTAAAATGTTCCTGATTTTCCGTTTATATTACCGATGGAAGATGTACACGAAAATCGCTCTATTCCGGCTGAAACGTCGATATATGCAATAAAAACAGAACTTCTCCCCTTTTCAATATCGTACTCAGTATTTTAACGAGAAACAAATAGATGATTGAAAATGAAGTATTTAAGGTTATTATCTAATCAATTATGTGTTTGCATCATTTTTATCGTATACATATGAATTAATACCCATAGACTGAAAATTCACAAAAACGTGGAAAAACGGCAAAATATTGCCTAATTCGATGATATTTTGTTTAAATCCCATAAAGGAAAAGGGGATGATAAACGTCAAAATATTGCTAAATTCGATGATTTTTCGTACGAAACACGATGCAAGAAAACTTGCTTAAAATGGAATATTATGCGAAATTCTGAGATTTGCAGGCCAAATGACATATCGTGATACTACATGAAATAGAATCGAAATATTGGTAAAAATGAATATATTTACGTAGTATCAAACTACATGAAAAACGTGAAAAAAGTCACTATTTAACCATATTTGAGGATTTTAACTTCAAATCATAGAGCGAGATTTCGTATTTTTTAGATCCAAGAAAAGATATATGACAATGTTGTTTCCAATACAAATGATAAAAATCAATGTGTTTTCATTAGAATTAACTAAAATGTTCCTGATTTTCCGTTTATATTACCGAGGGAAGATGTACACGTAAAACCGCTCTAATCCGGCTGAAACGTCGATATATGCAATAAAAACCGAACTTCTCCCCTTTTCAATATCTTACTCAGTATTTTAACGAGAAACAAATAGTTGATTGAAAATGAAGTATTTAAGGTTATTATCTAATCATTTTAATCATTAATCATAATTATTATGTGTTTGCATCATTTTTATCGTATATATAATGAATTAATACCTATAAACTGAAAATTCACTTAAACGTGGAAAAACGGCAAAATATTGCCTAATTCGATGATATTTTGTTTAAATCACATAAAGGAAAAGGGGGATGATAAACGTCAAAATATTGCTAAATTCGATGATTTTCCGTACGAAACAAAATGCAAGAGAACTTGCTTAAAATGCAATATTATGCGAAATTCTGAGATTTGAAGGCCAAATAACATATCGTTATACTACATGAAATAGTATCGAAATATTGGTAAAAATGAATATATTTACGTAATATCAAAGTACATGATTAACGTGAAAAAAGTCACAATTTTACCATATTTGAGGATTTTACCTTTAAATCATAGAGCGAGGTTTCGTATTATTTAGATCCAAGAAAAGACATTTGACAATGTTGTTTCCAATACAAATGATAAAAAAACAATGTGTTTTCATTAGAATTAACTAAAATGTTCTTGATTTTCCGTTTATATTACCGAGGGAAGATGTACACGTAAAACAGCTCTAATCCGGCTGAAACGTCGATATATGCAATAAAAACCGAACTTCTCCCCTTTTCAATATCTTACTCAGTATTTTAACGAGAAACAAGTAGATGATTGAAAATGAAGGATTTATGGTTATTATCTAATCAATTATGTGTTTGCATCATTTTTATCGTATATATATGAATTGATACCCATAGACTGAAAATTCACAAAAACGTGGAAAAACGGCAAAATATTGCCTAATTCGATGATAATTTGTTTAAATCACATAAAGGAAAAGGGGATGATAAACGTCAAAATAATGCAAAATTCGATGATTTTTCGTACGAAACAAAATGCAAGAAAACTTGCATAAAATGCAATATTATGCGAAATTCTGAGATTTGAAGGCCAAATCACATATCGTGATACTACATGAAATAGAATCGAAATATTGGTAAAAATGAATATATTTACGTAGTATCAAACTAAATGAAAAACGTGAAAAAAGTCACTATTTTACCATATTTGAGGATTTTAACTCCAAATCATAGAGCGAGGTTTCGTATTATTTAGATCCAAGAAAAGACATATGACAATGTTGTTTCCAATACAAATGATAAAAATCAATGTGTTTTCATTAGTATTAACTAAAATGTTCCTGATTTTCCGTTTATATTACCGATGGAAGATGTACACGAAAATCGCTCTATTCCGGCTGAAACGTCGATATATGCAATAAAAACAGAACTTCTCCCCTTTTCAATATCGTACTCAGTATTTTAACGAGAAACAAATAGATGATTGAAAATGAAGTATTTAAGGTTATTATCTAATCAATTATGTGTTTGCATCATTTTTATCGTATACATATGAATTAATACCCATAGACTGAAAATTCACAAAAACGTGGAAAAACGGCAAAATATTGCCTAATTCGATGATATTTTGTTTAAATCCCATAAAGGAAAAGGGGATGATAAACGTCAAAATATTGCTAAATTCGATGATTTTTCGTACGAAACACGATGCAAGAAAACTTGCTTAAAATGGAATATTATGCGAAATTCTGAGATTTGCAGGCCAAATGACATATCGTGATACTACATGAAATAGAATCGAAATATTGGTAAAAATGAATATATTTACGTAGTATCAAACTACATGAAAAACGTGAAAAAAGTCACTATTTAACCATATTTGAGGATTTTAACTTCAAATCATAGAGCGAGATTTCGTATTATTTAGATCCAAGAAAAGATATATGACAATGTTGTTTCCAATACAAATGATAAAAATCAATGTGTTTTCATTAGAATTAACTAAAATGTTCCTGATTTTCCGTTTATATTACCGAGGGAAGATGTACACGTAAAACCGCTCTAATCCGGCTGAAACGTCGATATATGCAATAAAAACCGAACTTCTCCCCTTTTCAATATCTTACTCAGTATTTTAACGAGAAACAAATAGTTGATTGAAAATGAAGTATTTAAGGTTATTATCTAATCATTTTAATCATTAATCATAATTATTATGTGTTTGCATCATTTTTATCGTATATATAATGAATTAATACCTATAAACTGAAAATTCACTTAAACGTGGAAAAACGGCAAAATATTGCCTAATTCGATGATATTTTGTTTAAATCACATAAAGGAAAAGGGGGATGATAAACGTCAAAATATTGCTAAATTCGATGATTTTCCGTACGAAACAAAATGCAAGAGAACTTGCTTAAAATGCAATATTATGCGAAATTCTGAGATTTGAAGGCCAAATAACATATCGTTATACTACATGAAATAGTATCGAAATATTGGTAAAAATGAATATATTTACGTAATATCAAAGTACATGATTAACGTGAAAAAAGTCACAATTTTACCATATTTGAGGATTTTACCTTTAAATCATAGAGCGAGGTTTCGTATTATTTAGATCCAAGAAAAGACATTTGACAATGTTGTTTCCAATACAAATGATAAAAAAACAATGTGTTTTCATTAGAATTAACTAAAATGTTCTTGATTTCCCGTTTATATTACCGAGGGAAGATGTACACGTAAAACCGCTCTAATCCGGCTGAAACGTCGATATATGCAATAAAAACCGAACTTCTCCCCTTTTCTATATCTTACTCAGTATTTTAACGAGAAACAAATAGATGATTGAAAATGAAGTATTTAAGGTTATTATCTAATCAATTATGTGTTTTCATCATTTTTATCGTATATATATGAATTATTACCCATAGACTGTAAATTCACAAAAAAGTGGAAAACGGCAAAATATTGCCTAATTCGATGATATTTTGTTTAAATCCCATAAAGGAAAAGGGGATGATAAACGTCAAAATATTGCTAAATTCGATGATTTTTCGTACGAAACAAGATGCAAGAAAACTTGCTTAAAATGCAATATTATGCGAAATTCTGAGATTTGAAGGCCAAATCACATATCTTGATACTACATGAAATAGTATCGAAATATTGGTTAAAATGAATATATTTACGTAGTATCAAACAACATGAAAAACGTGAAAAAAGTCACTATTTAACAATATTTGAGGATTTTAACTTCAAATCATAGAGCGAGGTTTCGTATTATTTAGATCCAAGAAAAGACATATGACAATGTTGTTTCCAATACAAATGATAAAAATCAATGTGTTTTCATTAGTATTAACTAAAATGTTCCTGATTTTCCGTTTATATTACCGATGGAAGATGTACACGAAAATCGCTCTATTCCGGCTGAAACGTCGATATATGCAATAAAAACAGAACTTCTCCCCTTTTCAATATCGTACTCAGTATTTTAACGAGAAACAAATAGATGATTGAAAATGAAGTATTTAAGGTTATTATCTAATCAATTATGTGTTTGCATCATTTTTATCGTATACATATGAATTAATACCCATAGACTGAAAATTCACAAAAACGTGGAAAAACGGCAAAATATTGCCTAATTCGATGATATTTTGTTTAAATCCCATAAAGGAAAAGGGGATGATAAACGTCAAAATATTGCTAAATTCGATGATTTTTCGTACGAAACACGATGCAAGAAAACTTGCTTAAAATGGAATATTATGCGAAATTCTGAGATTTGCAGGCCAAATGACATATCGTGATACTACATGAAATAGAATCGAAATATTGGTAAAAATGAATATATTTACGTAGTATCAAACTACATGAAAAACGTGAAAAAAGTCACTATTTAACCATATTTGAGGATTTTAACTTCAAATCATAGAGCGAGATTTCGTATTATTTAGATCCAAGAAAAGATATATGACAATGTTGTTTCCAATACAAATGATAAAAATCAATGTGTTTTCATTAGAATTAACTAAAATGTTCCTGATTTTCCGTTTATATTACCGAGGGAAGATGTACACGTAAAACCGCTCTAATCCGGCTGAAACGTCGATATATGCAATAAAAACCGAACTTCTCCCCTTTTCAATATCTTACTCAGTATTTTAACGAGAAACAAATAGTTGATTGAAAATGAAGTATTTAAGGTTATTATCTAATCATTTTAATCATTAATCATAATTATTATGTGTTTGCATCATTTTTATCGTATATATAATGAATTAATACCTATAAACTGAAAATTCACTTAAACGTGGAAAAACGGCAAAATATTGCCTAATTCGATGATATTTTGTTTAAATCACATAAAGGAAAAGGGGGATGATAAACGTCAAAATATTGCTAAATTCGATGATTTTCCGTACGAAACAAAATGCAAGAGAACTTGCTTAAAATGCAATATTATGCGAAATTCTGAGATTTGAAGGCCAAATAACATATCGTTATACTACATGAAATAGTATCGAAATATTGGTAAAAATGAATATATTTACGTAATATCAAAGTACATGATTAACGTGAAAAAAGTCACAATTTTACCATATTTGAGGATTTTACCTTTAAATCATAGAGCGAGGTTTCGTATTATTTAGATCCAAGAAAAGACATTTGACAATGTTTTTTCAATACAAATGATAAAAAAACAATGTGTTTTCATTAGAATTAACTAAAATGTTCTTGATTTTCCGTTTATATTACCGAGGGAAGATGTACACGTAAAACAGCTCTAATCCGGCTGAAACGTCGATATATGCAATAAAAACCGAACTTCTCCCCTTTTCAATATCTTACTCAGTATTTTAACGAGAAACAAGTAGATGATTGAAAATGAAGGATTTATGGTTATTATCTAATCAATTATGTGTTTGCATCATTTTTATCGTATATATATGAATTGATACCCATAGACTGAAAATTCACAAAAACGTGGAAAAACGGCAAAATATTGCCTAATTCGATGATAATTTGTTTAAATCACATAAAGGAAAAGGGGATGATAAACGTCAAAATAATGCAAAATTCGATGATTTTTCGTACGAAACAAAATGCAAGAAAACTTGCATAAAATGCAATATTATGCGAAATTCTGAGATTTGAAGGCCAAATCACATATCGTGATACTACATGAAATAGAATCGAAATATTGGTAAAAATGAATATATTTACGTAGTATCAAACTAAATGAAAAACGTGAAAAAAGTCACTATTTTACCATATTTGAGGATTTTAACTCCAAATCATAGAGCGAGGTTTCGTATTATTTAGATCCAAGAAAAGACATATGACAATGTTGTTTCCAATACAAATGATAAAAATCAATGTGTTTTCATTAGTATTAACTAAAATGTTCCTGATTTTCCGTTTATATTACCGATGGAAGATGTACACGAAAATCGCTCTATTCCGGCTGAAACGTCGATATATGCAATAAAAACAGAACTTCTCCCCTTTTCAATATCGTACTCAGTATTTTAACGAGAAACAAATAGATGATTGAAAATGAAGTATTTAAGGTTATTATCTAATCAATTATGTGTTTGCATCATTTTTATCGTATACATATGAATTAATACCCATAGACTGAAAATTCACAAAAACGTGGAAAAACGGCAAAATATTGCCTAATTCGATGATATTTTGTTTAAATCCCATAAAGGAAAAGGGGATGATAAACGTCAAAATATTGCTAAATTCGATGATTTTTCGTACGAAACACGATGCAAGAAAACTTGCTTAAAATGGAATATTATGCGAAATTCTGAGATTTGCAGGCCAAATGACATATCGTGATACTACATGAAATAGAATCGAAATATTGGTAAAAATGAATATATTTACGTAGTATCAAACTACATGAAAAACGTGAAAAAAGTCACTATTTAACCATATTTGAGGATTTTAACTTCAAATCATAGAGCGAGATTTCGTATTATTTAGATCCAAGAAAAGATATATGACAATGTTGTTTCCAATACAAATGATAAAAATCAATGTGTTTTCATTAGAATTAACTAAAATGTTCCTGATTTTCCGTTTATATTACCGAGGGAAGATGTACACGTAAAACCGCTCTAATCCGGCTGAAACGTCGATATATGCAATAAAAACCGAACTTCTCCCCTTTTCAATATCTTACTCAGTATTTTAACGAGAAACAAATAGTTGATTGAAAATGAAGTATTTAAGGTTATTATCTAATCATTTTAATCATTAATCATAATTATTATGTGTTTGCATCATTTTTATCGTATATATAATGAATTAATACCTATAAACTGAAAATTCACTTAAACGTGGAAAAACGGCAAAATATTGCCTAATTCGATGATATTTTGTTTAAATCACATAAAGGAAAAGGGGGATGATAAACGTCAAAATATTGCTAAATTCGATGATTTTCCGTACGAAACAAAATGCAAGAGAACTTGCTTAAAATGCAATATTATGCGAAATTCTGAGATTTGAAGGCCAAATAACATATCGTTATACTACATGAAATAGTATCGAAATATTGGTAAAAATGAATATATTTACGTAATATCAAAGTACATGATTAACGTGAAAAAAGTCACAATTTTACCATATTTGAGGATTTTACCTTTAAATCATAGAGCGAGGTTTCGTATTATTTAGATCCAAGAAAAGACATTTGACAATGTTGTTTCCAATACAAATGATAAAAAAACAATGTGTTTTCATTAGAATTAACTAAAATGTTCTTGATTTTCCGTTTATATTACCGAGGGAAGATGTACACGTAAAACAGCTCTAATCCGGCTGAAACGTCGATATATGCAATAAAAACCGAACTTCTCCCCTTTTCAATATCTTACTCAGTATTTTAACGAGAAACAAGTAGATGATTGAAAATGAAGGATTTATGGTTATTATCTAATCAATTATGTGTTTGCATCATTTTTATCGTATATATATGAATTGATACCCATAGACTGAAAATTCACAAAAACGTGGAAAAACGGCAAAATATTGCCTAATTCGATGATAATTTGTTTAAATCACATAAAGGAAAAGGGGATGATAAACGTCAAAATAATGCAAAATTCGATGATTTTTCGTACGAAACAAAATGCAAGAAAACTTGCATAAAATGCAATATTATGCGAAATTCTGAGATTTGAAGGCCAAATCACATATCGTGATACTACATGAAATAGAATCGAAATATTGGTAAAAATGAATATATTTACGTAGTATCAAACTAAATGAAAAACGTGAAAAAAGTCACTATTTTACCATATTTGAGGATTTTAACTCCAAATCATAGAGCGAGGTTTCGTATTATTTAGATCCAAGAAAAGACATATGACAATGTTGTTTCATATACAAATGATAAAAAACAATATGTTTTCATTAGAATTAACTAAAATGTTCTTGATTTCCCGTTTATATTACCGAGGGAAGATGTACACGTAAAACCGCTCTAATCCGGCTGAAACGTCGATATATGCAATAAAAACCGAACTTCTCCCCTTTTCTATATCTTACTCAGTATTTTAACGAGAAACAAATAGTTGATTGAAAATGAAGTATTTAAGGTTATTATCTAATCATTTTAATCATTAATCATAATTATTATGTGTTTGCATCATTTTTATCGTATATATAATGAATTAATACCAACAAACTGAAAATTCACTTAAACGTGGAAAAACGGCAAAATATTGCCTAATTCGATGATATTTTGTTTAAATCACATAAATGAAAAGGGGGATGATAAACGTCAAAATATTGCTAAATTCGATGATTTTCCGTACGAAACAAAATGCAAGAGAACTTGCTTAAAATGCAATATTATGCGAAATTCTGAGATTTGAAGGCCAAATCACATATCGTGATACTACATGAAATAGAATCGAAATATTGGTAAAAATGAATATATTTACGTAGTATCAAACTAAATGAAAAACGTGAAAAAAGTCACTATTTAACCATATTTGAGGATTTTAACTCCAAATCATAGAGCGAGGTTTCGTATTATTTAGATCCAAGAAAAGACATATGACAATGTTGTTTCATATACAAATGATAAAAAACAATATGTTTTCATTAGAATTAACTAAAATGTTCTTGATTTCCCGTTTATATTACCGAGGGAAGATGTACACGTAAAACCGCTCTAATCCGGCTGAAACGTCGATATATGCAATAAAAACCGAACTTCTCCCCTTTTCTATATCTTACTCAGTATTTTAACGAGAAACAAATAGATGATTGAAAATGAAGTATTTAAGGTTATTATCTAATCAATTATGTGTTTTCATCATTTTTATCGTATATATATGAATTATTACCCATAGACTGTAAATTCACAAAAAAGTGGAAAACGGCAAAATATTGCCTAATTCGATGATATTTTGTTTAAAACCCATAAAGGAAAAGGGGATGATAAACGTCAAAATATTGCTAAATTCGATGATTTTTCGTACGAAACAAGATGCAAGAAAACTTGCTTAAAATGCAATATTATGCGAAATTCTGAGATTTGAAGGCCAAATAACATATCTTGATACTACATGAAATAGAATCGAAATATTGGTTAAAATGAATATATTTACGTAGTATCAAACTACATGAAAAACGTGAAAAAAGTCACTATTTAACAATATTTGAGGATTTTAACTTCAAATCATAGAGCGAGGTTTCGTATTATTTAGATCCAAGAAAAGACATATGACAATGTTGTTTCCAATACAAATGATAAAAATCAATGTGTTTTCATTAGTATTAACTAAAATGTTCCTGATTTTCCGTTTATATTACCGATGGAAGATGTACACGAAAATCGCTCTATTCCGGCTGAAACGTCGATATATGCAATAAAAACAGAACTTCTCCCCTTTTCAATATCGTACTCAGTATTTTAACGAGAAACAAATAGATGATTGAAAATGAAGTATTTAAGGTTATTATCTAATCAATTATGTGTTTGCATAATTTTTATCGTATATATATATATGAATTAATACCCATAGACTGAAAATTCACAAAAACGTGGAAAACGGCAAAATATTGCCTAATTCGATGATATTTTGTTTAAATCACATAAAGGAAAAGGGGATCATAATTGTCAAAATATTGCTAAATTCGATGATTTTTCGTACGAAACAAAATGCAAGAAAACTTGCTTAAAATGCAATATTATGCGAAATTCTGATATATGACGGCCAAATCACATATCGTGATTCTACATGAAAGAGAATCGAAATATTGGTTAAAATGAATATATTTACGTAGTATCAAACTACATGAAAAACGTGAAAAAAGTCACTATTTAACCATATTTGAGGATTTTAACTTCAAATCATAGAGCGAGGTTTCGTATTATTTAGATCCAAGAAAAGACTTATGACAATGTTGTTTCCAATACAAATGATAAAAATCAATGTGTTTTCATTAGAATTAACTAAAATGTTCCTGATTTTCCGTTTATATTACCGAGGGAAGATGTACACGTAAAACCTCTCTAATCCGGCTGAAACGTCGATATATGCAATAAAAACCGAACTTCTCCCCTTTTCAATATCTTACTCAGTATTTTTACGAGAAACAAATAGATGATTGAAAATGAAGTATTTAAGGTTATTATCTAATCAATTATGTGTTTGCATAATTTTTATCGTATATATATGAATTAATACCCATAGACTGTAAATTCACAAAAACGAGGAAAACGGCAAAATATTGCCTAATTCGATGATATTTTGTTTAAGTCACATAAAGGAAAAGGGGATGATAAACGTCAAAATATTGCTAAATTCGATGATTTTGCGTATGAAACAAAATGCAAGAAAACTTGCTTAAAATGCAATATTTTGCGAAATTCTGATATTTGACGGCCAAATCACATATCGTGATTCTACATGAAATAGAATCGAAATATTGGTTAAAATGATTATATTTACGTAGTATCAAACTACATGAAAAACGTGAAAAAAGTCACTATTTAACCATATTTGAGGATTTTACCTTCAAATCATAGAGCGAGGTTTCGTATTATTTAGATCCAAGAAAAGACATATGACAATGTTGTTTCCAATACAAATGATAAAAATCAATGTGTTTTCATTAGAATTAACTAAAATGATCCTGATTTTCCGTTTATATTACAGAGGGAAGATGTACACGTAAAACCGCTCTAATCCGGCTGAAACGTCGATATATGCAATAAAAACCGAACTACTTCCCTTTTCAATATCTTACTCAGTATTTTAACGAGAAAAAAATAGATGATTGAAAATGAAGTATTTAAGGTTATTATCTAATCAATTATGTGTTTGCATAATTTTTATCGTATATATATGAATTAATACCCATAGACTGTAAATTCACAAAAACGTGGAAAAAGGCAAAATATTGCCTAATTCGATGATATTTTGTTTAAGTCACATAAAGGAAAAGGGGATGATAAACGTCAAAATATTGCTATATTCGATGATTTTGCGTATGAAACAAAATGCAAGAAAACTTGCTTAAATTGCAATATTTTGCGAAATTCTGATATTTGACGGCCAAATAACATATCGTGATTCTACATGAAATAGAATCGAAATATTGGTTAAAATTAATATATTTACGTAGTATCAAACTACATGAAAAACGTGAAAAAAGTCACTATTTAACCATATTTGAGGATTTTAACTTCAAATCACAGTGCGAGGTTTCGTATTATTTAGATCCAAGAAAAGACATATGACAATGTTGTTTCCAATACAAATGATAAAAATCAATGTGTTTTCATTAGAATTATCTAAAATGTTCCTGATTTTCCGTTTATATTACCGAGGGAAGATGTACACGTAAAACCGCTCTAATCCGGCTGAAACGTCGATATATGCAATAAAAACAGAACTTCTCCCCTTTTCAATATCGTACTCAGTATTTTAACGAGAAACAAATAGATGATTGAAAATGAAGTATTTAAGGTTATTATCTAATCAATTATGTGTTTGCATAATTTTTATCGTATATATATATATGAATTAATACCCATAGACTGAAAATTCACAAAAACGTGGAAAACGGCAAAATATTGCCTAATTCGATGATATTTTGTTTAAATCACATAAAGGAAAAGGGGATCATAATTGTCAAAATATTGCTAAATTCGATGATTTTTCGTACGAAACAAAATGCAAGAAAACTTGCTTAAAATGCAATATTATGCGAAATTCTGATATATGACGGCCAAATCACATATCGTGATTCTACATGAAAGAGAATCGAAATATTGGTTAAAATGAATATATTTACGTAGTATCAAACTACATGAAAAACGTGAAAAAGTCACTATTTAACCATATTTGAGGATTTTAACTTCAAATCATAGAGCGAGGTTTCGTATTATTTAGATCCAAGAAAAGACTTATGACAATGTTGTTTCCAATACAAATGATAAAAATCAATGTGTTTTCATTAGAATTAACTAAAATGTTCCTGATTTTCCGTTTATATTACCGAGGGAAGATGTACACGTAAAACCTCTCTAATCCGGCTGAAACGTCGATATATGCAATAAAAACCGAACTTCTCCCCTTTTCAATATCTTACTCAGTATTTTTACGAGAAACAAATAGATGATTGAAAATGAAGTATTTAAGGTTATTATCTAATCAATTATGTGTTTGCATAATTTTTATCGTATATATATGAATTAATACCCATAGACTGTACATTCACAAAAACGAGGAAAACGGCAAAATATTGCCTAATTCGATGATATTTTGTTTAAGTCACATAAAGGAAAAGGGGATGATAAACGTCAAAATATTGCTAAATTCGATGATTTTGCGTATGAAACAAAATGCAAGAAAACTTGCTTAAAATGCAATATTTTGCGAAATTCTGATATTTGACGGCCAAATCACATATCGTGATTCTA
Organism: Procambarus clarkii; assembly: GCF_040958095.1. Classification (NCBI taxonomy): domain Eukaryota; kingdom Metazoa; phylum Arthropoda; class Malacostraca; order Decapoda; family Cambaridae; genus Procambarus; species Procambarus clarkii. Next base: position 250,543 of record NC_091182.1, on the reverse strand, counting down.
CATGAAATAGAATCGAAATATTGGTAAAAATGAATATATTTACGTAGTATCAAACTACATGAAAAACGTGAAAAAAGTCACTATTTAACCATATTTGAGGATTTTAACTTCAAATCATAGAGCGAGATTTCGTATTATTTAGATCCAAGAAAAGATATATGACAATGTTGTTTCCAATACAAATGATAAAAATCAATGTGTTTTCATTAGAATTAACTAAAATGTTCCTGATTTTCCGTTTATATTACCGAGGGAAGATGTACACGTAAAACCGCTCTAATCCGGCTGAAACGTCGATATATGCAATAAAAACCGAACTTCTCCCCTTTTCAATATCTTACTCAGTATTTTAACGAGAAACAAATAGTTGATTGAAAATGAAGTATTTAAGGTTATTATCTAATCATTTTAATCATTAATCATAATTATTATGTGTTTGCATCATTTTTATCGTATATATAATGAATTAATACCTATAAACTGAAAATTCACTTAAACGTGGAAAAACGGCAAAATATTGCCTAATTCGATGATATTTTGTTTAAATCACATAAAGGAAAAGGGGGATGATAAACGTCAAAATATTGCTAAATTCGATGATTTTCCGTACGAAACAAAATGCAAGAGAACTTGCTTAAAATGCAATATTATGCGAAATTCTGAGATTTGAAGGCCAAATAACATATCGTTATACTACATGAAATAGTATCGAAATATTGGTAAAAATGAATATATTTACGTAATATCAAAGTACATGATTAACGTGAAAAAAGTCACAATTTTACCATATTTGAGGATTTTACCTTTAAATCATAGAGCGAGGTTTCGTATTATTTAGATCCAAGAAAAGACATTTGACAATGTTGTTTCCAATACAAATGATAAAAAAACAATGTGTTTTCATTAGAATTAACTAAAATGTTCTTGATTTTCCGTTTATATTACCGAGGGAAGATGTACACGTAAAACCGCTCTAATCCGGCTGAAACGTCGATATATGCAATAAAAACCGAACTTCTCCCCTTTTCAATATCTTACTCAGTATTTTAACGAGAAACAAGTAGATGATTGAAAATGAAGGATTTATGGTTATTATCTAATCAATTATGTGTTTGCATCATTTTTATCGTATATATATGAATTGATACCCATAGACTGAAAATTCACAAAAACGTGGAAAAACGGCAAAATATTGCCTAATTCGATGATAATTTGTTTAAATCACATAAAGGAAAAGGGGATGATAAACGTCAAAATAATGCAAAATTCGATGATTTTTCGTACGAAACAAAATGCAAGAAAACTTGCATAAAATGCAATATTATGCGAAATTCTGAGATTTGAAGGCCAAATCACATATCGTGATACTACATGAAATAGAATCGAAATATTGGTAAAAATGAATATATTTACGTAGTATCAAACTAAATGAAAAACGTGAAAAAAGTCACTATTTTACCATATTTGAGGATTTTAACTCCAAATCATAGAGCGAGGTTTCGTATTATTTAGATCCAAGAAAAGACATATGACAATGTTGTTTCATATACAAATGATAAAAAACAATATGTTTTCATTAGAATTAACTAAAATGTTCTTGATTTCCCGTTTATATTACCGAGGGAAGATGTACACGTAAAACCGCTCTAATCCGGCTGAAACGTCGATATATGCAATAAAAACCGAACTTCTCCCCTTTTCTATATCTTACTCAGTATTTTAACGAGAAACAAATAGTTGATTGAAAATGAAGTATTTAAGGTTATTATCTAATCATTTTAATCATTAATCATAATTATTATGTGTTTGCATCATTTTTATCGTATATATAATGAATTAATACCAACAAACTGAAAATTCACTTAAACGTGGAAAAACGGCAAAATATTGCCTAATTCGATGATATTTTGTTTAAATCACATAAATGAAAAGGGGGATGATAAACGTCAAAATATTGCTAAATTCGATGATTTTCCGTACGAAACAAAATGCAAGAGAACTTGCTTAAAATGCAATATTATGCGAAATTCTGAGATTTGAAGGCCAAATCACATATCGTGATACTACATGAAATAGAATCGAAATATTGGTAAAAATGAATATATTTACGTAGTATCAAACTAAATGAAAAACGTGAAAAAAGTCACTATTTAACCATATTTGAGGATTTTAACTCCAAATCATAGAGCGAGGTTTCGTATTATTTAGATCCAAGAAAAGACATATGACAATGTTGTTTCATATACAAATGATAAAAAACAATATGTTTTCATTAGAATTAACTAAAATGTTCTTGATTTCCCGTTTATATTACCGAGGGAAGATGTACACGTAAAACCGCTCTAATCCGGCTGAAACGTCGATATATGCAATAAAAACCGAACTTCTCCCCTTTTCTATATCTTACTCAGTATTTTAACGAGAAACAAATAGATGATTGAAAATGAAGTATTTAAGGTTATTATCTAATCAATTATGTGTTTTCATCATTTTTATCGTATATATATGAATTATTACCCATAGACTGTAAATTCACAAAAAAGTGGAAAACGGCAAAATATTGCCTAATTCGATGATATTTTGTTTAAAACCCATAAAGGAAAAGGGGATGATAAACGTCAAAATATTGCTAAATTCGATGATTTTTCGTACGAAACAAGATGCAAGAAAACTTGCTTAAAATGCAATATTATGCGAAATTCTGAGATTTGAAGGCCAAATCACATATCTTGATACTACATGAAATAGAATCGAAATATTGGTTAAAATGAATATATTTACGTAGTATCAAACTACATGAAAAACGTGAAAAAAGTCACTATTTAACAATATTTGAGGATTTTAACTTCAAATCATAGAGCGAGGTTTCGTATTATTTAGATCCAAGAAAAGACATATGACAATGTTGTTTCCAATACAAATGATAAAAATCAATGTGTTTTCATTAGTATTAACTAAAATGTTCCTGATTTTCCGTTTATATTACCGATGGAAGATGTACACGAAAATCGCTCTATTCCGGCTGAAACGTCGATATATGCAATAAAAACAGAACTTCTCCCCTTTTCAATATCGTACTCAGTATTTTAACGAGAAACAAATAGATGATTGAAAATGAAGTATTTAAGGTTATTATCTAATCAATTATGTGTTTGCATAATTTTTATCGTATATATATATATGAATTAATACCCATAGACTGAAAATTCACAAAAACGTGGAAAACGGCAAAATATTGCCTAATTCGATGATATTTTGTTTAAATCACATAAAGGAAAAGGGGATCATAATTGTCAAAATATTGCTAAATTCGATGATTTTTCGTACGAAACAAAATGCAAGAAAACTTGCTTAAAATGCAATATTATGCGAAATTCTGATATATGACGGCCAAATCACATATCGTGATTCTACATGAAAGAGAATCGAAATATTGGTTAAAATGAATATATTTACGTAGTATCAAACTACATGAAAAACGTGAAAAAAGTCACTATTTAACCATATTTGAGGATTTTAACTTCAAATCATAGAGCGAGGTTTCGTATTATTTAGATCCAAGAAAAGACTTATGACAATGTTGTTTCCAATACAAATGATAAAAATCAATGTGTTTTCATTAGAATTAACTAAAATGTTCCTGATTTTCCGTTTATATTACCGAGGGAAGATGTACACGTAAAACCTCTCTAATCCGGCTGAAACGTCGATATATGCAATAAAAACCGAACTTCTCCCCTTTTCAATATCTTACTCAGTATTTTTACGAGAAACAAATAGATGATTGAAAATGAAGTATTTAAGGTTATTATCTAATCAATTATGTGTTTGCATAATTTTTATCGTATATATATGAATTAATACCCATAGACTGTAAATTCACAAAAACGAGGAAAACGGCAAAATATTGCCTAATTCGATGATATTTTGTTTAAGTCACATAAAGGAAAAGGGGATGATAAACGTCAAAATATTGCTAAATTCGATGATTTTGCGTATGAAACAAAATGCAAGAAAACTTGCTTAAAATGCAATATTTTGCGAAATTCTGATATTTGACGGCCAAATCACATATCGTGATTCTACATGAAATAGAATCGAAATATTGGTTAAAATAAATATATTTACGTAGTATCAAACTACATGAAAAACGTGAAAAAAGTCACTATTTAACCATATTTGAGGATTTTACCTTCAAATCATAGAGCGAGGTTTCGTATTATTTAGATCCAAGAAAAGACATATGACAATGTTGTTTCCAATACAAATGATAAAAATCAATGTGTTTTCATTAGAATTAACTAAAATGATCCTGATTTTCCGTTTATATTACAGAGGGAAGATATACACGTAAAACCGCTCTAATCCGGCTGAAACGTCGATATATGCAATAAAAACCGAACTACTTCCCTTTTCAATATCTTACTCAGTATTTTAACGAGAAAAAAATAGATGATTGAAAATGAAGTATTTAAGGTTATTATCTAATCAATTATGTGTTTGCATAATTTTTATCGTATATATATGAATTAATACCCATAGACTGTAAATTCACAAAAACGTGGAAAAAGGCAAAATATTGCCTAATTCGATGATATTTTGTTTAAGTCACATAAAGGAAAAGGGGATGATAAACGTCAAAATATTGCTATATTCGATGATTTTGCGTATGAAACAAAATGCAAGAAAACTTGCTTAAATTGCAATATTTTGCGAAATTCTGATATTTGACGGCCAAATAACATATCGTGATTCTACATGAAATAGAATCGAAATATTGGTTAAAATTAATATATTTACGTAGTATCAAACTACATGAAAAACGTGAAAAAAGTCACTATTTAACCATATTTGAGGATTTTAACTTCAAATCACAGTGCGAGGTTTCGTATTATTTAGATCCAAGAAAAGACATATGACAATGTTGTTTCCAATACAAATGATAAAAATCAATGTGTTTTCATTAGAATTATCTAAAATGTTCCTGATTTTCCGTTTATATTACCGAGGGAAGATGTACACGTAAAACCGCTCTAATCCGGCTGAAACGTCGATATATGCAATAAAAACAGAACTTCTCCCCTTTTCAATATCGTACTCAGTATTTTAACGAGAAACAAATAGATGATTGAAAATGAAGTATTTAAGGTTATTATCTAATCAATTATGTGTTTGCATAATTTTTATCGTATATATATATATGAATTAATACCCATAGACTGAAAATTCACAAAAACGTGGAAAACGGCAAAATATTGCCTAATTCGATGATATTTTGTTTAAATCACATAAAGGAAAAGGGGATCATAATTGTCAAAATATTGCTAAATTCGATGATTTTTCGTACGAAACAAAATGCAAGAAAACTTGCTTAAAATGCAATATTATGCGAAATTCTGATATATGACGGCCAAATCACATATCGTGATTCTACATGAAAGAGAATCGAAATATTGGTTAAAATGAATATATTTACGTAGTATCAAACTACATGAAAAACGTGAAAAAAGTCACTATTTAACCATATTTGAGGATTTTAACTTCAAATCATAGAGCGAGGTTTCGTATTATTTAGATCCAAGAAAAGACTTATGACAATGTTGTTTCCAATACAAATGATAAAAATCAATGTGTTTTCATTAGAATTAACTAAAATGTTCCTGATTTTCCGTTTATATTACCGAGGGAAGATGTACACGTAAAACCTCTCTAATCCGGCTGAAACGTCGATATATGCAATAAAAACCGAACTTCTCCCCTTTTCAATATCTTACTCAGTATTTTTACGAGAAACAAATAGATGATTGAAAATGAAGTATTTAAGGTTATTATCTAATCAATTATGTGTTTGCATAATTTTTATCGTATATATATGAATTAATACCCATAGACTGTAAATTCACAAAAACGAGGAAAACGGCAAAATATTGCCTAATTCGATGATATTTTGTTTAAGTCACATAAAGGAAAAGGGGATGATAAACGTCAAAATATTGCTAAATTCGATGATTTTGCGTATGAAACAAAATGCAAGAAAACTTGCTTAAAATGCAATATTTTGCGAAATTCTGATATTTGACGGCCAAATCACATATCGTGATTCTACATGAAATAGAATCGAAATATTGGTTAAAATGAATATATTTACGTAGTATCAAACTACATGAAAAACGTGAAAAAAGTCACTATTTAACCATATTTGAGGATTTTACCTTCAAATCATAGAGCGAGGTTTCGTATTATTTAGATCCAAGAAAAGACATATGACAATGTTGTTTCCAATACAAATGATAAAAATCAATGTGTTTTCATTAGAATTAACTAAAATGATCCTGATTTTCCGTTTATATTACAGAGGGAAGATGTACACGTAAAACCGCTCTAATCCGGCTGAAACGTCGATATATGCAATAAAAACCGAACTACTTCCCTTTTCAATATCTTACTCAGTATTTTAACGAGAAAAAAATAGATGATTGAAAATGAAGTATTTAAGGTTATTATCTAATCAATTATGTGTTTGCATAATTTTTATCGTATATATATGAATTAATACCCATAGACTGTAAATTCACAAAAACGTGGAAAAAGGCAAAATATTGCCTAATTCGATGATATTTTGTTTAAGTCACATAAAGGAAAAGGGGATGATAAACGTCAAAATATTGCTATATTCGATGATTTTGCGTATGAAACAAAATGCAAGAAAACTTGCTTAAATTGCAATATTTTGCGAAATTCTGATATTTGACGGCCAAATAACATATCGTGATTCTACATGAAATAGAATCGAAATATTGGTTAAAATTAATATATTTACGTAGTATCAAACTACATGAAAAACGTGAAAAAAGTCACTATTTAACCATATTTGAGGATTTTAACTTCAAATCACAGTGCGAGGTTTCGTATTATTTAGATCCAAGAAAAGACATATGACAATGTTGTTTCCAATACAAATGATAAAAATCAATGTGTTTTCATTAGAATTATCTAAAATGTTCCTGATTTTCCGTTTATATTACCGAGGGAAGATGTACACGTAAAACCGCTCTAATCCGGCTGAAACGTCGATATATGCAATAAAAACAGAACTTCTCCCCTTTTCAATATCGTACTCAGTATTTTAACGAGAAACAAATAGATGATTGAAAATGAAGTATTTAAGGTTATTATCTAATCAATTATGTGTTTGCATAATTTTTATCGTATATATATATATGAATTAATACCCATAGACTGAAAATTCACAAAAACGTGGAAAACGGCAAAATATTGCCTAATTCGATGATATTTTGTTTAAATCACATAAAGGAAAAGGGGATCATAATTGTCAAAATATTGCTAAATTCGATGATTTTTCGTACGAAACAAAATGCAAGAAAACTTGCTTAAAATGCAATATTATGCGAAATTCTGATATATGACGGCCAAATCACATATCGTGATTCTACATGAAAGAGAATCGAAATATTGGTTAAAATGAATATATTTACGTAGTATCAAACTACATGAAAAACGTGAAAAAGTCACTATTTAACCATATTTGAGGATTTTAACTTCAAATCATAGAGCGAGGTTTCGTATTATTTAGATCCAAGAAAAGACTTATGACAATGTTGTTTCCAATACAAATGATAAAAATCAATGTGTTTTCATTAGAATTAACTAAAATGTTCCTGATTTTCCGTTTATATTACCGAGGGAAGATGTACACGTAAAACCTCTCTAATCCGGCTGAAACGTAGATATATGCAATAAAAACCGAACTTCTCCCCTTTTCAATATCTTACTCAGTATTTTTACGAGAAACAAATAGATGATTGAAAATGAAGTATTTAAGGTTATTATCTAATCAATTATGTGTTTGCATAATTTTTATCGTATATATATGAATTAATACCCATAGACTGTAAATTCACAAAAACGAGGAAAACGGCAAAATATTGCCTAATTCGATGATATTTTGTTTAAGTCACATAAAGGAAAAGGGGATGATAAACGTCAAAATATTGCTAAATTCGATGATTTTGCGTATGAAACAAAATGCAAGAAAACTTGCTTAAAATGCAATATTTTGCGAAATTCTGATATTTGACGGCCAAATCACATATCGTGATTCTACATGAAATAGAATCGAAATATTGGTAAAAATGAATATATTTACGTAGTATCAAACTACATGAAAAACGTGAAAAAAGTCACTATTTAACCATATTTGAGGATTTTAACTTCAAATCATAGAGCGAGATTTCGTATTATTTAGATCCAAGAAAAGATATATGACAATGTTGTTTCCAATACAAATGATAAAAATCAATGTGTTTTCATTAGAATTAACTAAAATGTTCCTGATTTTCCGTTTATATTACCGAGGGAAGATGTACACGTAAAACCGCTCTAATCCGGCTGAAACGTCGATATATGCAATAAAAACCGAACTTCTCCCCTTTTCAATATCTTACTCAGTATTTTAACGAGAAACAAATAGTTGATTGAAAATGAAGTATTTAAGGTTATTATCTAATCATTTTAATCATTAATCATAATTATTATGTGTTTGCATCATTTTTATCGTATATATAATGAATTAATACCTATAAACTGAAAATTCACTTAAACGTGGAAAAACGGCAAAATATTGCCTAATTCGATGATATTTTGTTTAAATCACATAAAGGAAAAGGGGGATGATAAACGTCAAAATATTGCTAAATTCGATGATTTTCCGTACGAAACAAAATGCAAGAGAACTTGCTTAAAATGCAATATTATGCGAAATTCTGAGATTTGAAGGCCAAATAACATATCGTTATACTACATGAAATAGTATCGAAATATTGGTAAAAATGAATATATTTACGTAATATCAAAGTACATGATTAACGTGAAAAAAGTCACAATTTTACCATATTTGAGGATTTTACCTTTAAATCATAGAGCGAGGTTTCGTATTATTTAGATCCAAGAAAAGACATTTGACAATGTTGTTTCCAATACAAATGATAAAAAAACAATGTGTTTTCATTAGAATTAACTAAAATGTTCTTGATTTTCCGTTTATATTACCGAGGGAAGATGTACACGTAAAACCGCTCTAATCCGGCTGAAACGTCGATATATGCAATAAAAACCGAACTTCTCCCCTTTTCAATATCTTACTCAGTATTTTAACGAGAAACAAGTAGATGATTGAAAATGAAGGATTTATGGTTATTATCTAATCAATTATGTGTTTGCATCATTTTTATCGTATATATATGAATTGATACCCATAGACTGAAAATTCACAAAAACGTGGAAAAACGGCAAAATATTGCCTAATTCGATGATAATTTGTTTAAATCACATAAAGGAAAAGGGGATGATAAACGTCAAAATAATGCAAAATTCGATGATTTTTCGTACGAAACAAAATGCAAGAAAACTTGCATAAAATGCAATATTATGCGAAATTCTGAGATTTGAAGGCCAAATCACATATCGTGATACTACATGAAATAGAATCGAAATATTGGTAAAAATGAATATATTTACGTAGTATCAAACTAAATGAAAAACGTGAAAAAAGTCACTATTTTACCATATTTGAGGATTTTAACTCCAAATCATAGAGCGAGGTTTCGTATTATTTAGATCCAAGAAAAGACATTTGACAATGTTGTTTCATATACAAATGATAAAAAACAATATGTTTTCATTAGAATTAACTAAAATGTTCTTGATTTCCCGTTTATATTACCGAGGGAAGATGTACACGTAAAACCGCTCTAATCCGGCTGAAACGTCGATATATGCAATAAAAACCGAACTTCTCCCCTTTTCTATATCTTACTCAGTATTTTAACGAGAAACAAATAGTTGATTGAAAATGAAGTATTTAAGGTTATTATCTAATCATTTTAATCATTAATCATAATTATTATGTGTTTGCATCATTTTTATCGTATATATAATGAATTAATACCAACAAACTGAAAATTCACTTAAACGTGGAAAAACGGCAAAATATTGCCTAATTCGATGATATTTTGTTTAAATCACATAAATGAAAAGGGGGATGATAAACGTCAAAATATTGCTAAATTCGATGATTTTCCGTACGAAACAAAATGCAAGAGAACTTGCTTAAAATGCAATATTATGCGAAATTCTGAGATTTGAAGGCCAAATCACATATCGTGATACTACATGAAATAGAATCGAAATATTGGTAAAAATGAATATATTTACGTAGTATCAAACTAAATGAAAAACGTGAAAAAAGTCACTATTTAACCATATTTGAGGATTTTAACTCCAAATCATAGAGCGAGGTTTCGTATTATTTAGATCCAAGAAAAGACATATGACAATGTTGTTTCATATACAAATGATAAAAAACAATATGTTTTCATTAGAATTAACTAAAATGTTCTTGATTTCCCGTTTATATTACCGAGGGAAGATGTACACGTAAAACCGCTCTAATCCGGCTGAAACGTCGATATATGCAATAAAAACCGAACTTCTCCCCTTTTCTATATCTTACTCAGTATTTTAACGAGAAACAAATAGATGATTGAAAATGAAGTATTTAAGGTTATTATCTAATCAATTATGTGTTTTCATCATTTTTATCGTATATATATGAATTATTACCCATAGACTGTAAATTCACAAAAAAGTGGAAAACGGCAAAATATTGCCTAATTCGATGATATTTTGTTTAAAACCCATAAAGGAAAAGGGGATGATAAACGTCAAAATATTGCTAAATTCGATGATTTTTCGTACGAAACAAGATGCAAGAAAACTTGCTTAAAATGCAATATTATGCGAAATTCTGAGATTTGAAGGCCAAATCACATATCTTGATACTACATGAAATAGAATCGAAATATTGGTTAAAATGAATATATTTACGTAGTATCAAACTACATGAAAAACGTGAAAAAAGTCACTATTTAACAATATTTGAGGATTTTAACTTCAAATCATAGAGCGAGGTTTCGTATTATTTAGATCCAAGAAAAGACATATGACAATGTTGTTTCCAATACAAATGATAAAAATCAATGTGTTTTCATTAGTATTAACTAAAATGTTCCTGATTTTCCGTTTATATTACCGATGGAAGATGTACACGAAAATCGCTCTATTCCGGCTGAAACGTCGATATATGCAATAAAAACAGAACTTCTCCCCTTTTCAATATCGTACTCAGTATTTTAACGAGAAACAAATAGATGATTGAAAATGAAGTATTTAAGGTTATTATCTAATCAATTATGTGTTTGCATAATTTTTATCGTATATATATATATGAATTAATACCCATAGACTGAAAATTCACAAAAACGTGGAAAACGGCAAAATATTGCCTAATTCGATGATATTTTGTTTAAATCACATAAAGGAAAAGGGGATCATAATTGTCAAAATATTGCTAAATTCGATGATTTTTCGTACGAAACAAAATGCAAGAAAACTTGCTTAAAATGCAATATTATGCGAAATTCTGATATATGACGGCCAAATCACATATCGTGATTCTACATGAAAGAGAATCGAAATATTGGTTAAAATGAATATATTTACGTAGTATCAAACTACATGAAAAACGTGAAAAAAGTCACTATTTAACCATATTTGAGGATTTTAACTTCAAATCATAGAGCGAGGTTTCGTATTATTTAGATCCAAGAAAAGACTTATGACAATGTTGTTTCCAATACAAATGATAAAAATCAATGTGTTTTCATTAGAATTAACTAAAATGTTCCTGATTTTCCGTTTATATTACCGAGGGAAGATGTACACGTAAAACCTCTCTAATCCGGCTGAAACGTCGATATATGCAATAAAAACCGAACTTCTCCCCTTTTCAATATCTTACTCAGTATTTTTACGAGAAACAAATAGATGATTGAAAATGAAGTATTTAAGGTTATTATCTAATCAATTATGTGTTTGCATAATTTTTATCGTATATATATGAATTAATACCCATAGACTGTAAATTCACAAAAACGAGGAAAACGGCAAAATATTGCCTAATTCGATGATATTTTGTTTAAGTCACATAAAGGAAAAGGGGATGATAAACGTCAAAATATTGCTAAATTCGATGATTTTGCGTATGAAACAAAATGCAAGAAAACTTGCTTAAAATGCAATATTTTGCGAAATTCTGATATTTGACGGCCAAATCACATATCGTGATTCTACATGAAATAGAATCGAAATATTGGTTAAAATGAATATATTTACGTAGTATCAAACTACATGAAAAACGTGAAAAAAGTCACTATTTAACCATATTTGAGGATTTTACCTTCAAATCATAGAGCGAGGTTTCGTATTATTTAGATCCAAGAAAAGACATATGACAATGTTGTTTCCAATACAAATGATAAAAATCAATGTGTTTTCATTAGAATTAACTAAAATGATCCTGATTTTCCGTTTATATTACAGAGGGAAGATGTACACGTAAAACCGCTCTAATCCGGCTGAAACGTCGATATATGCAATAAAAACCGAACTACTTCCCTTTTCAATATCTTACTCAGTATTTTAACGAGAAAAAAATAGATGATTGAAAATGAAGTATTTAAGGTTATTATCTAATCAATTATGTGTTTGCATAATTTTTATCGTATATATATGAATTAATACCCATAGACTGTAAATTCACAAAAACGTGGAAAAAGGCAAAATATTGCCTAATTCGATGATATTTTGTTTAAGTCACATAAAGGAAAAGGGGATGATAAACGTCAAAATATTGCTATATTCGATGATTTTGCGTATGAAACAAAATGCAAGAAAACTTGCTTAAATTGCAATATTTTGCGAAATTCTGATATTTGACGGCCAAATAACATATCGTGATTCTACATGAAATAGAATCGAAATATTGGTTAAAATTAATATATTTACGTAGTATCAAACTACATGAAAAACGTGAAAAAAGTCACTATTTAACCATATTTGAGGATTTTAACTTCAAATCACAGTGCGAGGTTTCGTATTATTTAGATCCAAGAAAAGACATATGACAATGTTGTTTCCAATACAAATGATAAAAATCAATGTGTTTTCATTAGAATTATCTAAAATGTTCCTGATTTTCCGTTTATATTACCGAGGGAAGATGTACACGTAAAACCGCTCTAATCCGGCTGAAACGTCGATATATGCAATAAAAACAGAACTTCTCCCCTTTTCAATATCGTACTCAGTATTTTAACGAGAAACAAATAGATGATTGAAAATGAAGTATTTAAGGTTATTATCTAATCAATTATGTGTTTGCAAAATTTTTATCGTATATATATATATGAATTAATACCCATAGACTGAAAATTCACAAAAACGTGGAAAACGGCAAAATATTGCCTAATTCGATGATATTTTGTTTAAATCACATAAAGGAAAAGGGGATCATAATTGTCAAAATATTGCTAAATTCGATGATTTTTCGTACGAAACAAAATGCAAGAAAACTTGCTTAAAATGCAATATTATGCGAAATTCTGATATATGACGGCCAAATCACATATCGTGATTCTACATGAAAGAGAATCGAAATATTGGTTAAAATGAATATATTTACGTAGTATCAAACTACATGAAAAACGTGAAAAAGTCACTATTTAACCATATTTGAGGATTTTAACTTCAAATCATAGAGCGAGGTTTCGTATTATTTAGATCCAAGAAAAGACTTATGACAATGTTGTTTCCAATACAAATGATAAAAATCAATGTGTTTTCATTAGAATTAACTAAAATGTTCCTGATTTTCCGTTTATATTACCGAGGGAAGATGTACACGTAAAACCTCTCTAATCCGGCTGAAACGTCGATATATGCAATAAAAACCGAACTTCTCCCCTTTTCAATATCTTACTCAGTATTTTTACGAGAAACAAATAGATGATTGAAAATGAAGTATTTAAGGTTATTATCTAATCAATTATGTGTTTGCATAATTTTTATCGTATATATATGAATTAATACCCATAGACTGTAAATTCACAAAAACGAGGAAAACGGCAAAATATTGCCTAATTCGATGATATTTTGTTTAAGTCACATAAAGGAAAAGGGGATGATAAACGTCAAAATATTGCTAAATTCGATGATTTTGCGTATGAAACAAAATGCAAGAAAACTTGCTTAAAATGCAATATTTTGCGAAATTCTGATATTTGACGGCCAAATCACATATCGTGATTCTACATGAAATAGAATCGAAATATTGGTTAAAATGAATATATTTACGTAGTATCAAACTACATGAAAAACGTGAAAAAAGTCACTATTTAACCATATTTGAGGATTTTACCTTCAAATCATAGAGCGAGGTTTCGTATTATTTAGATCCAAGAAAAGACATATGACAATGTTGTTTCCAATACAAATGATAAAAATCAATGTGTTTTCATTAGAATTAACTAAAATGATCCTGATTTTCCGTTTATATTACAGAGGGAAGATGTACACGTAAAACCGCTCTAATCCGGCTGAAACGTCGATATATGCAATAAAAACCGAACTACTTCCCTTTTCAATATCTTACTCAGTATTTTAACGAGAAAAAAATAGATGATTGAAAATGAAGTATTTAAGGTTATTATCTAATCAATTATGTGTTTGCATAATTTTTATCGTATATATATGAATTAATACCCATAGACTGTAAATTCACAAAAACGTGGAAAAAGGCAAAATATTGCCTAATTCGATGATATTTTGTTTAAGTCACATAAAGGAAAAGGGGATGATAAACGTCAAAATATTGCTATATTCGATGATTTTGCGTATGAAACAAAATGCAAGAAAACTTGCTTAAATTGCAATATTTTGCGAAATTCTGATATTTGACGGCCAAATAACATATCGTGATTCTACATGAAATAGAATCGAAATATTGGTTAAAATTAATATATTTACGTAGTATCAAACTACATGAAAAACGTGAAAAAAGTCACTATTTAACCATATTTGAGGATTTTAACTTCAAATCACAGTGCGAGGTTTCGTATTATTTAGATCCAAGAAAAGACATATGACAATGTTGTTTCCAATACAAATGATAAAAATCAATGTGTTTTCATTAGAATTATCTAAAATGTTCCTGATTTTCCGTTTATATTACCGAGGGAAGATGTACACGTAAAACCGCTCTAATCCGGCTGAAACGTCGATATATGCAATAAAAACAGAACTTCTCCCCTTTTCAATATCGTACTCAGTATTTTAACGAGAAACAAATAGATGATTGAAAATGAAGTATTTAAGGTTATTATCTAATCAATTATGTGTTTGCATAATTTTTATCGTATATATATATATGAATTAATACCCATAGACTGAAAATTCACAAAAACGTGGAAAACGGCAAAATATTGCCTAATTCGATGATATTTTGTTTAAATCACATAAAGGAAAAGGGGATCATAATTGTCAAAATATTGCTAAATTCGATGATTTTTCGTACGAAACAAAATGCAAGAAAACTTGCTTAAAATGCAATATTATGCGAAATTCTGATATATGACGGCCAAATCACATATCGTGATTCTACATGAAAGAGAATCGAAATATTGGTTAAAATGAATATATTTACGTAGTATCAAACTACATGAAAAACGTGAAAAAGTCACTATTTAACCATATTTGAGGATTTTAACTTCAAATCATAGAGCGAGGTTTCGTATTATTTAGATCCAAGAAAAGACTTATGACAATGTTGTTTCCAATACAAATGATAAAAATCAATGTGTTTTCATTAGAATTAACTAAAATGTTCCTGATTTTCCGTTTATATTACCGAGGGAAGATGTACACGTAAAACCTCTCTAATCCGGCTGAAACGTCGATATATGCAATAAAAACCGAACTTCTCCCCTTTTCAATATCTTACTCAGTATTTTTACGAGAAACAAATAGATGATTGAAAATGAAGTATTTAAGGTTATTATCTAATCAATTATGTGTTTGCATAATTTTTATCGTATATATATGAATTAATACCCATAGACTGTAAATTCACAAAAACGAGGAAAACGGCAAAATATTGCCTAATTCGATGATATTTTGTTTAAGTCACATAAAGGAAAAGGGGATGATAAACGTCAAAATATTGCTAAATTCGATGATTTTGCGTATGAAACAAAATGCAAGAAAACTTGCTTAAAATGCAATATTTTGCGAAATTCTGATATTTGACGGCCAAATCACATATCGTGATTCTACATGAAATAGAATCGAAATATTGGTTAAAATGAATATATTTACGTAGTATCAAACTACATGAAAAACGTGAAAAAAGTCACTATTTAACCATATTTGAGGATTTTACCTTCAAATCATAGAGCGAGGTTTCGTATTATTTAGATCCAAGAAAAGACATATGACAATGTTGTTTCCAATACAAATGATAAAAATCAATGTGTTTTCATTAGAATTAACTAAAATGATCCTGATTTTCCGTTTATATTACAGAGGGAAGATGTACACGTAAAACCGCTCTAATCCGGCTGAAACGTCGATATATGCAATAAAAACCGAACTACTTC
Organism: Procambarus clarkii; assembly: GCF_040958095.1. Classification (NCBI taxonomy): domain Eukaryota; kingdom Metazoa; phylum Arthropoda; class Malacostraca; order Decapoda; family Cambaridae; genus Procambarus; species Procambarus clarkii. The sequence continues at coordinate 233,972 of NC_091182.1, read as the reverse complement.
CCTTTTCAATATCTTACTCAGTATTTTAACGAGAAAAAAATAGATGATTGAAAATGAAGTATTTAAGGTTATTATCTAATCAATTATGTGTTTGCATAATTTTTATCGTATATATATGAATTAATACCCATAGACTGTAAATTCACAAAAACGTGGAAAACGGCAAAATATTGCCTAATTCGATGATATTTTGTTTAAGTCACATAAAGGAAAAGGGGATGATAAACGTCAAAATATTGCTATATTCGATGATTTTGCGTATGAAACAAAATGCAAGAAAACTTGCTTAAATTGCAATATTTTGCGAAATTCTGATATTTGACGGCCAAATAACATATCGTGATTCTACATGAAATAGAATCGAAATATTGGTTAAAATTAATATATTTACGTAGTATCAAACTACATGAAAAACGTGAAAAAAGTCACTATTTAACCATATTTGAGGATTTTAACTTCAAATCACAGTGCGAGGTTTCGTATTATTTAGATCCAAGAAAAGACATATGACAATGTTGTTTCCAATACAAATGATAAAAATCAATGTGTTTTCATTAGAATTAACTAAAATGTTCCTGATTTTCCGTTTATATTACCGAGGGAAGATGTACACGTAAAACCGCTCTAATCCGGCTGAAACGTCGATATATGCAATAAAAACCGAACTTCTCCCCTTTTCAATATCTTACTCAGTATTTTAACGAGAAACAAATAGTTGATTGAAAATGAAGTATTTAAGGTTAATATCTAATCATTTTTATCATTAATCATAATTATTATGTGTTTGCATCATTTTTATCGTATATATAATGAATTAATACCAATAAACTGAAAATTCACTTAAACGTGGAAAAACGGCAAAATATTGCCTAATTCGATGATATTTTGTTTAAATCACATAAAGGAAAAGGGGGATGAAAAACGTCAAAATATTGCTAAATTCGATGATTTTCCGTACGAAACAAAATGCAAGAGAACTTGCTTAAAATGCAATATTATGCGAAATTCTGAGATTTGAAGGCCAAATAACATATCGTTATACTACATGAAATAGTATCGAAATATTGGTAAAAATGAATATATTTACGTAATATCAAAGTACATGATTAACGTGGAAAAAAGTCACAATTTTACCATATTTGATGATTTTACCTTTAAATCATAGAGCGAGGTTTCGTATTATTTAGATCCAAGAAAAGACTTATGACAATGTTGTTTCCAATACAAATGATAAAAATCAATGTGTTTTCATTAGAATTAACTAAAATGTTCCTGATTTTCCGTTTATATTACCGAGGGAAGATGTACACGTAAAACCTCTCTAATCCGGCTGAAACGTCGATATATGCAATAAAAACCGAACTTCTCCCCTTTTCAATATCTTACTCAGTATTTTTACGAGAAACAAATAAATGATTGAAAATGAAGTATTTAAGGTTATTATCTAATCAATTATGTGTTTGCATAATTTTTATCGTATATATATGAATTAATACCCATAGACTGTAAATTCACAACAACGAGGAAAACGGCAAAATATTGCCTAATTCGATGATATTTTGTTTAAGTCACATAAAGGAAAAGGGGATGATAAACGTCAAAATATTGCTAAATTCGATGATTTTGCGTATGAAACAAAATGCAAGAAAACTTGCTTAAAATGCAATATTTTGCGAAATTCTGATATTTGACGGCCAAATCACATATCGTGATTCTACATGAAATAGAATCGAAATATTGGTTAAAATGAATATATTTACGTAGTATCAAACTACATGAAAAACGTGAAAAAAGTCACTATTTAACCATATTTGAGGATTTTACCTTCAAATCATAGAGCGAGGTTTCGTATTATTTAGATCCAAGAAAAGACATATGACAATGTTGTTTCCAATACAAATGATAAAAATCAATGTGTTTTCATTAGAATTAACTAAAATGATCCTGATTTTCCGTTTATATTACAGAGGGAAGATGTACACGTAAAACCGCTCTAATCCGGCTGAAACGTCGATATATGCAATAAAAACCGAACTACTTCCCTTTTCAATATCTTACTCAGTATTTTAACGAGAAAAAAATAGATGATTGAAAATGAAGTATTTAAGGTTATTATCTAATCAATTATGTGTTTGCATAATTTTTATCGTATATATATGAATTAATACCCATAGACTGTAAATTCACAAAAACGTGGAAAAAGGCAAAATATTGCCTAATTCGATGATATTTTGTTTAAGTCACATAAAGGAAAAGGGGATGATAAACGTCAAAATATTGCTATATTCGATGATTTTGCGTATGAAACAAAATGCAAGAAAACTTGCTTAAATTGCAATATTTTGCGAAATTCTGATATTTGACGGCCAAATAACATATCGTGATTCTACATGAAATAGAATCGAAATATTGGTTAAAATTAATATATTTACGTAGTATCAAACTACATGAAAAACGTGAAAAAAGTCACTATTTAACCATATTTGAGGATTTTAACTTCAAATCACAGCGCGAGGTTTCGTATTATTTAGATCCAAGAAAAGACATATGACAATGTTGTTTCCAATACAAATGATAAAAATCAATGTGTTTTCATTAGAATTATCTAAAATGTTCCTGATTTTCCGTTTATATTACCGAGGGAAGATGTACACGTAAAACCGCTCTAATCCGGCTGAAACGTCGATATATGCAATAAAAACAGAACTTCTCCCCTTTTCAATATCGTACTCAGTATTTTAACGAGAAACAAATAGATGATTGAAAATGAAGTATTTAAGGTTATTATCTAATCAATTATGTGTTTGCATAATTTTTATCGTATATATATGAATTAATACCCATGGACTGTAAATTCACAAAAACGAGGAAAACGGCAAAATATTGCCTAATTCGATGATATTTTGTTTAAGTCACATAAAGGAAAAGGGGATGATAAACGTCAAAATATTGCTAAATTCGATGATTTTGCGTATGAAACAAAATGCAAGAAAACTTGCTTAAAATGCAATATTTTGCGAAATTCTGATATTTGACGGCCAAATCACATATCGTTATTCTACATGAAATAGAATCGAAATATTGGTTAAAATGAATATATTTACGTAGTATCAAACTACATGAAAAACGTGAAAAAAGTCACTATTTAACCATATTTGAGGATTTTACCTTCAAATCATAGAGCGAGGTTTCGTATTATTTAGATCCAAGAAAAGACATATGACAATGTTGTTTCCAATACAAATGATAAAAATCAATGTGTTTTCATTAGAATTAACTAAAATGATCCTGATTTTCCGTTTATATTACAGAGGGAAGATGTACACGTAAAACCGCTCTAATCCGGCTGAAACGTCGATATATGCAATAAAAACCGAACTACTTCCCTTTTCAATATCTTACTCAGTATTTTAACGAGAAAAAAATAGATGATTGAAAATGAAGTATTTAAGGTTATTATCTAATCAATTATGTGTTTGCATAATTTTTATCGTATATATATGAATTAATACCCATAGACTGTAAATTCACAAAAACGTGGAAAAAGGCAAAATATTGCCTAATTCGATGATATTTTGTTTAAGTCACATAAAGGAAAAGGGGATGATAAACGTCAAAATATTGCTATATTCGATGATTTTGCGTATGAAACAAAATGCAAGAAAACTTGCTTAAATTGCAATATTTTGCGAAATTCTGATATTTGACGGCCAAATAACATATCGTGATTCTACATGAAATAGAATCGAAATATTGGTTAAAATTAATATATTTACGTAGTATCAAACTACATGAAAAACGTGAAAAAAGTCACTATTTAACCATATTTGAGGATTTTAACTTCAAATCACAGTGCGAGGTTTCGTATTATTTAGATCCAAGAAAAGACATATGACAATGTTGTTTCCAATACAAATGATAAAAATCAATGTGTTTTCATTAGAATTATCTAAAATGTTCCTGATTTTCCGTTTATATTACCGAGGGAAGATGTACACGTAAAACCGCTCTAATCCGGCTGAAACGTCGATATATGCAATAAAAACAGAACTTCTCCCCTTTTCAATATCGTACTCAGTATTTTAACGAGAAACAAATAGATGATTGAAAATGAAGTATTTAAGGTTATTATCTAATCAATTATGTGTTTGCATAATTTTTATCGTATATATATATATGAATTAATACCCATAGACTGAAAATTCACAAAAACGTGGAAAACGGCAAAATATTGCCTAATTCGATGATATTTTGTTTAAATCACATAAAGGAAAAGGGGATCATAATTGTCAAAATATTGCTAAATTCGATGATTTTTCGTACGAAACAAAATGCAAGAAAACTTGCTTAAAATGCAATATTATGCGAAATTCTGATATATGACGGCCAAATCACATATCGTGATTCTACATGAAAGAGAATCGAAATATTGGTTAAAATGAATATATTTACGTAGTATCAAACTACATGAAAAACGTGAAAAAGTCACTATTTAACCATATTTGAGGATTTTAACTTCAAATCATAGAGCGAGGTTTCGTATTATTTAGATCCAAGAAAAGACTTATGACAATGTTGTTTCCAATACAAATGATAAAAATCAATGTGTTTTCATTAGAATTAACTAAAATGTTCCTGATTTTCCGTTTATATTACCGAGGGAAGATGTACACGTAAAACCTCTCTAATCCGGCTGAAACGTCGATATATGCAATAAAAACCGAACTTCTCCCCTTTTCAATATCTTACTCAGTATTTTTACGAGAAACAAATAGATGATTGAAAATGAAGTATTTAAGGTTATTATCTAATCAATTATGTGTTTGCATAATTTTTATCGTATATATATGAATTAATACCCATAGACTGTAAATTCACAAAAACGAGGAAAACGGCAAAATATTGCCTAATTCGATGATATTTTGTTTAAGTCACATAAAGGAAAAGGGGATGATAAACGTCAAAATATTGCTAAATTCGATGATTTTGCGTATGAAACAAAATGCAAGAAAACTTGCTTAAAATGCAATATTTTGCGAAATTCTGATATTTGACGGCCAAATCACATATCGTGATTCTACATGAAATAGAATCGAAATATTGGTTAAAATGAATATATTTACGTAGTATCAAACTACATGAAAAACGTGAAAAAAGTCACTATTTAACCATATTTGAGGATTTTACCTTCAAATCATAGAGCGAGGTTTCGTATTATTTAGATCCAAGAAAAGACATATGACAATGTTGTTTCCAATACAAATGATAAAAATCAATGTGTTTTCATTAGAATTAACTAAAATGATCCTGATTTTCCGTTTATATTACAGAGGGAAGATGTACACGTAAAACCGCTCTAATCCGGCTGAAACGTCGATATATGCAATAAAAACCGAACTACTTCCCTTTTCAATATCTTACTCAGTATTTTAACGAGAAAAAAATAGATGATTGAAAATGAAGTATTTAAGGTTATTATCTAATCAATTATGTGTTTGCATAATTTTTATCGTATATATATGAATTAATACCCATAGACTGTAAATTCACAAAAACGTGGAAAACGGCAAAATATTGCCTAATTCGATGATATTTTGTTTAAGTCACATAAAGGAAAAGGGGATGATAAACGTCAAAATATTGCTATATTCGATGATTTTGCGTATGAAACAAAATGCAAGAAAACTTGCTTAAATTGCAATATTTTGCGAAATTCTGATATTTGACGGCCAAATAACATATCGTGATTCTACATGAAATAGAATCGAAATATTGGTTAAAATTAATATATTTACGTAGTATCAAACTACATGAAAAACGTGAAAAAAGTCACTATTTAACCATATTTGAGGATTTTAACTTCAAATCACAGTGCGAGGTTTCGTATTATTTAGATCCAAGAAAAGACATATGACAATGTTGTTTCCAATACAAATGATAAAAATCAATGTGTTTTCATTAGAATTAACTAAAATGTTCCTGATTTTCCGTTTATATTACCGAGGGAAGATGTACACGTAAAACCGCTCTAATCCGGCTGAAACGTCGATATATGCAATAAAAACCGAACTTCTCCCCTTTTCAATATCTTACTCAGTATTTTAACGAGAAACAAATAGTTGATTGAAAATGAAGTATTTAAGGTTAATATCTAATCATTTTTATCATTAATCATAATTATTATGTGTTTGCATCATTTTTATCGTATATATAATGAATTAATACCAATAAACTGAAAATTCACTTAAACGTGGAAAAACGGCAAAATATTGCCTAATTCGATGATATTTTGTTTAAATCACATAAAGGAAAAGGGGGATGAAAAACGTCAAAATATTGCTAAATTCGATGATTTTCCGTACGAAACAAAATGCAAGAGAACTTGCTTAAAATGCAATATTATGCGAAATTCTGAGATTTGAAGGCCAAATAACATATCGTTATACTACATGAAATAGTATCGAAATATTGGTAAAAATGAATATATTTACGTAATATCAAAGTACATGATTAACGTGGAAAAAAGTCACAATTTTACCATATTTGATGATTTTACCTTTAAATCATAGAGCGAGGTTTCGTATTATTTAGATCCAAGAAAAGACATTTGACAATGTTGTTTCCAATAAAAATGATAAAAAAACAATGTGTTTTCATTAGAATTAACTAAAATGTTCTTGATTTTCCGTTTATATTACCGAGGGAAGATGTACACGTAAAACCGCTCTAATCCGGCTGAAACGTCGATACATGCAATAAAAACCGAACTTCTCCCCTTTTCAATATCTTACTCAGTATTTTAACGAGAAACAAGTAGATGATTGAAAATGAAGGATTTATGGTTATTATCTAATCAATTATGTGTTTGCATCATTTTTATCGTATATATATGAATTGATACCCATAGACTGAAAATTCACAAAAACGTGGAAAAACGGCAAAATATTGCCTAATTCGATGATAATTTGTTTAAATCACATAAAGGAAAAGGGGGATGATAAACGTCAAAATAATGCAAAATTCGATGATTTTTCGTACGAAACAAAATGCAAGAAAACTTGCATAAAATGCAATATTATGCGAAATTCTGAGATTTGAAGGCCAAATCACATATCTTGATACTACATGAAATAGTATCGAAATATTGGTTAAATTGAATATATTTACGTAGTATCAAACTACATGAAAAACGTGAAAAAAGTCACTATTTAACCATATTTGAGGATTTTAACTTCAAATCATAGAGCGAGGTTTCGTATTATTTAGATCCAAGAAAAGACATATGACAATGTTGTTTCCAATACAAATGATAAAAATCAATGTGTTTTCATTAGAATTAACTAAAATGTTCCTGATTTTCCGTTTATATTACCGAGGGAAGATGTACACGTAAAACCTCTCTAATCCGGCTGAAACGTCGATATATGCAATAAAAACCGAACTTCTCCCCTTTTCAATATCTTACTCAGTATTTTTACGAGAAACAAATAGATGATTGAAAATGAAGTATTTAAGGTTATTATCTAATCAATTATGTGTTTGCATAATTTTTATCGTATATATATGAATTAATACCCATAGACTGTAAATTCACAAAAACGAGGAAAACGGCAAAATATTGCCTAATTCGATGATATTTTGTTTAAGTCACATAAAGGAAAAGGGGATGATAAACGTCAAAATATTGCTAAATTCGATGATTTTGCGTATGAAACAAAATGCAAGAAAACTTGCTTAAAATGCAATATTTTGCGAAATTCTGATATTTGACGGCCAAATCACATATCGTGATTCTACATGAAATAGAATCGAAATATTGGTTAAAATGAATATATTTACGTAGTATCAAACTACATGAAAAACGTGAAAAAAGTCACTATTTAACCATATTTGAGGATTTTACCTTCAAATCATAGAGCGAGGTTTCGTATTATTTAGATCCAAGAAAAGACATATGACAATGTTGTTTCCAATACAAATGATAAAAATCAATGTGTTTTCATTAGAATTAACTAAAATGATCCTGATTTTCCGTTTATATTACAGAGGGAAGATGTACACGTAAAACCGCTCTAATCCGGCTGAAACGTCGATATATGCAATAAAAACCGAACTACTTCCCTTTTCAATATCTTACTCAGTATTTTAACGAGAAAAAAATAGATGATTGAAAATGAAGTATTTAAGGTTATTATCTAATCAATTATGTGTTTGCATAATTTTTATCGTATATATATGAATTAATACCCATAGACTGTAAATTCACAAAAACGTGGAAAAAGGCAAAATATTGCCTAATTCGATGATATTTTGTTTAAGTCACATAAAGGAAAAGGGGATGATAAACGTCAAAATATTGCTATATTCGATGATTTTGCGTATGAAACAAAATGCAAGAAAACTTGCTTAAATTGCAATATTTTGCGAAATTCTGATATTTGACGGCCAAATAACATATCCTGATTCTACATGAAATAGAATCGAAATATTGGTTAAAATTAATATATTTACGTAGTATCAAACTACAAGAAAAACGTGAAAAAAGTCACTATTTAACCATATTTGAGGATTTTAACTTCAAATCACAGCGCGAGGTTTCGTATTATTTAGATCCAAGAAAAGACATATGACAATGTTGTTTCCAATACAAATGATAAAAATCAATGTGTTTTCATTAGAATTATCTAAAATGTTCCTGATTTTCCGTTTATATTACCGAGGGAAGATGTACACGTAAAACCGCTCTAATCCGGCTGAAACGTCGATATATGCAATAAAAACAGAACTTCTCCCCTTTTCAATATCGTACTCAGTATTTTAACGAGAAACAAATAGATGATTGAAAATGAAGTATTTAAGGTTATTATCTAATCAATTATGTGTTTGCATAATTTTTATCGTATATATATATATGAATTAATACCCATAGACTGAAAATTCACAAAAACGTGGAAAACGGCAAAATATTGCCTAATTCGATGATATTTTGTTTAAATCACATAAAGGAAAAGGGGATCATAATTGTCAAAATATTGCTAAATTCGATGATTTTTCGTACGAAACAAAATGCAAGAAAACTTGCTTAAAATGCAATATTATGCGAAATTCTGATATATGACGGCCAAATCACATATCGTGATTCTACATGAAAGAGAATCGAAATATTGGTTAAAATGAATATATTTACGTAGTATCAAACTACATGAAAAACGTGAAAAAGTCACTATTTAACCATATTTGAGGATTTTAACTTCAAATCATAGAGCGAGGTTTCGTATTATTTAGATCCAAGAAAAGACTTATGACAATGTTGTTTCCAATACAAATGATAAAAATCAATGTGTTTTCATTAGAATTAACTAAAATGTTCCTGATTTTCCGTTTATATTACCGAGGGAAGATGTACACGTAAAACCTCTCTAATCCGGCTGAAACGTCGATATATGCAATAAAAACCGAACTTCTCCCCTTTTCAATATCTTACTCAGTATTTTTACGAGAAACAAATAGATGATTGAAAATGAAGTATTTAAGGTTATTATCTAATCAATTATGTGTTTGCATAATTTTTATCGTATATATATGAATTAATACCCATAGACTGTAAATTCACAAAAACGAGGAAAACGGCAAAATATTGCCTAATTCGATGATATTTTGTTTAAGTCACATAAAGGAAAAGGGGATGATAAACGTCAAAATATTGCTAAATTCGATGATTTTGCGTATGAAACAAAATGCAAGAAAACTTGCTTAAAATGCAATATTTTGCGAAATTCTGATATTTGACGGCCAAATCACATATCGTGATTCTACATGAAATAGAATCGAAATATTGGTTAAAATGAATATATTTACGTAGTATCAAACTACATGAAAAACGTGAAAAAAGTCACTATTTAACCATATTTGAGGATTTTACCTTCAAATCATAGAGCGAGGTTTCGTATTATTTAGATCCAAGAAAAGACATATGACAATGTTGTTTCCAATACAAATGATAAAAATCAATGTGTTTTCATTAGAATTAACTAAAATGATCCTGATTTTCCGTTTATATTACAGAGGGAAGATGTACACGTAAAACCGCTCTAATCCGGCTGAAACGTCGATATATGCAATAAAAACCGTACTACTTCCCTTTTCAATATCTTACTCAGTATTTTAACGAGAAAAAAATAGACGATTGAAAATGAAGTATTTAAGGTTATTATCTAATCAATTATGTGTTTGCATAATTTTTATCGTATATATATGAATTAATACCCATAGACTGTAAATTCACAAAAACGTGGAAAACGGCAAAATATTGCCTAATTCGATGATATTTTGTTTAAGTCACATAAAGGAAAAGGGGATGATAAACGTCAAAATATTGCTATATTCGATGATTTTGCGTATGAAACAAAATGCAAGAAAACTTGCTTAAATTGCAATATTTTGCGAAATTCTGATATTTGACGGCCAAATAACATATCGTGATTCTACATGAAATAGAATCGAAATATTGGTTAAAATTAATATATTTACGTAGTATCAAACTACATGAAAAACGTGAAAAAAGTCACTATTTAACCATATTTGAGGATTTTAACTTCAAATCACAGTGCGAGGTTTCGTATTATTTAGATCCAAGAAAAGACATATGACAATGTTGTTTCCAATACAAATGATAAAAATCAATGTGTTTTCATTAGAATTAACTAAAATGTTCCTGATTTTCCGTTTATATTACCGAGGGAAGATGTACACGTAAAACCGCTCTAATCCGGCTGAAACGTCGATATATGCAATAAAAACCGAACTTCTCCCCTTTTCAATATCTTACTCAGTATTTTAACGAGAAACAAATAGTTGATTGAAAATGAAGTATTTAAGGTTAATATCTAATCATTTTTATCATTAATCATAATTATTATGTGTTTGCATCATTTTTATCGTATATATAATGAATTAATACCAATAAACTGAAAATTCACTTAAACGTGGAAAAACGGCAAAATATTGCCTAATTCGATGATATTTTGTTTAAATCACATAAAGGAAAAGGGGGATGAAAAACGTCAAAATATTGCTAAATTCGATGATTTTCCGTACGAAACAAAATGCAAGAGAACTTGCTTAAAATGCAATATTATGCGAAATTCTGAGATTTGAAGGCCAAATAACATATCGTTATACTACATGAAATAGTATCGAAATATTGGTAAAAATGAATATATTTACGTAATATCAAAGTACATGATTAACGTGGAAAAAAGTCACAATTTTACCATATTTGATGATTTTAACTTTAAATCATAGAGCGAGGTTTCGTATTATTTAGATCCAAGAAAAGACATTTGACAATGTTGTTTCCAATAAAAATGATAAAAAAACAATGTGTTTTCATTAGAATTAACTAAAATGTTCTTGATTTTCCGTTTATATTACCGAGGGAAGATGTACACGTAAAACCGCTCTAATCCGGCTGAAACGTCGATACATGCAATAAAAACCGAACTTCTCCCCTTTTCAATATCTTACTCAGTATTTTAACGAGAAACAAGTAGATGATTGAAAATGAAGGATTTATGGTTATTATCTAATCAATTATGTGTTTGCATCATTTTTATCGTATATATATGAATTGATACCCATAGACTGAAAATTCACAAAAACGTGGAAAAACGGCAAAATATTGCCTAATTCGATGATAATTTGTTTAAATCACATAAAGGAAAAGGGGGATGATAAACGTCAAAATAATGCAAAATTCGATGATTTTTCGTACGAAACAAAATGCAAGAAAACTTGCATAAAATGCAATATTATGCGAAATTCTGAGATTTGAAGGCCAAATCACATATCTTGATACTACATGAAATAGTATCGAAATATTGGTTAAAATGAATATATTTACGTAGTATCAAACTACATGAAAAACGTGAAAAAAGTCACTATTTAACAATATTTGAGGATTTTAACTTCAAATCATAGAGCGAGGTTTCGTATTATTTAGATCCAAGAAAAGACATATGACAATGTTGTTTCCAATACAAATGATAAAAATCAATGTGTTTTCATTAGTATTATCTAAAATGTTCCTGATTTTCCGTTTATATTACCGGTGGAAGATGTACACGAAAATCGCTCTATTCCGGCTGAAACGTCGATATATGCAATAAAAACAGAACTTCTCCCCTTTTCAATATCGTACTCAGTATTTTAACGAGAAACAAATAGATGATTGAAAATGAAGTATTTAAGGTTATTATCTAATCAATTATGTGTTTGCATAATTTTTATCGTATATATATGAATTAATACCCATAGACTGAAAATTCACAAAAACGTGGAAAAACGGCAAAATATTGCCTAATTCGATGATATTTTGTTTAAATCCCATAAAGGAAAAGGGGATGATAAACGTCAAAATATTGCTAAATTCGATGATTTTTCGTACGAAACAAGATGCAAGAAAACTTGCTTAAAATGGAATATTATGCGAAATTCTGAGATTTGCAGGCCAAATGACATATCTTGATACTACATGAAATAGTATCGAAATATTGGTAAAAATGAATATATTTACGTAATATCAAACTACATGATTAACGTGAAAAAGTCACTATTTTACCATATATGAGGATTTTACCTTCAAATCATAGTGCGAAGTTTCGTATTATTTAGATCCAAGAAAAGACATATGACAATGTTGTTTCCAATACAAATGATAAAAATCAATGTGTTTTCATTACAATTAACTAAAATTTTCCTGATTTTCCGTTTATATTACCGAGGGAAGATGTACACGTAAAATCACTCTAATCCGGCTGAAACGTCGATATATGCAATAAAAACGAACTTCTCCCCTTTTCAATATCTTACTCAGTATTTTAACGAGAAACAAATAGATGATTGAAAATGAAGTATTTAAGGTTATTATCTAATCAATTATGTGTTTGCATAATTTTTATCGTATATATATATGAATTAATACCCATAGACTGAAAATTCACAAAAACGTGGAAAAACGGCAAAATATTGCCTAATTCGATGATAATTTGTTTAAATCACATAAAGGAAAAGGGGATGATAAACGTCAAAATAATGCAAAATTCGATGATTTTTCGTACGAAACAAAATGCAAGAAAACTTGCATAAAATGCAATATTATGCGAAATTCTGAGATTTGAAGGCCAAATCACATATCGTGATACTACATGAAATAGAATCGAAATATTGGTAAAAATGAATATATTTACGTAGTATCAAACTACATGAAAAACGTGAAAAAAGTCACTATTTAACCATATTTGAGGATTTTAACTTCAAATCATAGAGCGAGATTTCGTATTATTTAGATCCAAGAAAAGATATATGACAATGTTGTTTCCAATACAAATGATAAAAATCAATGTGTTTTCATTAGAATTAACTAAAATGTTCCTGATTTTCCGTTTATATTACCGAGGGAAGATGTACACGTAAAACCGCTCTAATCCGGCTGAAACGTCGATATATGCAATAAAAACCGAACTTCTCCCCTTTTCAATATCTTACTCAGTATTTTAACGAGAAACAAATAGTTGATTGAAAATGAAGTATTTAAGGTTATTATCTAATCATTTTAATCATTAATCATAATTATTATGTGTTTGCATCATTTTTATCGTATATATAATGAATTAATACCTATAAACTGAAAATTCACTTAAACGTGGAAAAACGGCAAAATATTGCCTAATTCGATGATATTTTGTTTAAATCACATAAAGGAAAAGGGGGATGATAAACGTCAAAATATTGCTAAATTCGATGATTTTCCGTACGAAACAAAATGCAAGAGAACTTGCTTAAAATGCAATATTATGCGAAATTCTGAGATTTGAAGGCCAAATAACATATCGTTATACTACATGAAATAGTATCGAAATATTGGTAAAAATGAATATATTTACGTAATATCAAAGTACATGATTAACGTGAAAAAAGTCACAATTTTACCATATTTGAGGATTTTACCTTTAAATCATAGAGCGAGGTTTCGTATTATTTAGATCCAAGAAAAGACATTTGACAATGTTGTTTCCAATACAAATGATAAAAAAACAATGTGTTTTCATTAGAATTAACTAAAATGTTCTTGATTTTCCGTTTATATTACCGAGGGAAGATGTACACGTAAAACCGCTCTAATCCGGCTGAAACGTCGATATATGCAATAAAAACCGAACTTCTCCCCTTTTCAATATCTTACTCTGCATTTTAACGAGAAACAAGTAGATGATTGAAAATGAAGGATTTATGGTTATTATCTAATCAATTATGTGTTTGCATCATTTTTATCGTATATATATGAATTGATACCCATAGACTGAAAATTCACAAAAACGTGGAAAAACGGCAAAATATTGCCTAATTCGATGATAATTTGTTTAAATCACATAAAGGAAAAGGGGATGATAAACGTCAAAATAATGCAAAATTCGATGATTTTTCGTACGAAACAAAATGCAAGAAAACTTGCATAAAATGCAATATTATGCGAAATTCTGAGATTTGAAGGCCAAATCACATATCGTGATACTACATGAAATAGAATCGAAATATTGGTAAAAATGAATATATTTACGTAGTATCAAACTAAATGAAAAACGTGAAAAAAGTCACTATTTTACCATATTTGAGGATTTTAACTCCAAATCATAGAGCGAGGTTTCGTATTATTTAGATCCAAGAAAAGACATATGACAATGTTGTTTCATATACAAATGATAAAAAACAATATGTTTTCATTAGAATTAACTAAAATGTTCTTGATTTCCCGTTTATATTACCGAGGGAAGATGTACACGTAAAACCGCTCTAATCCGGCTGAAACGTCGATATATGCAATAAAAACCGAACTTCTCCCCTTTTCTATATCTTACTCAGTTAACGAGAAACAAATAGTTGATTGAAAATGAAGTATTTAAGGTTATTATCTAATCATTTTAATCATTAATCATAATTATTATGTGTTTGCATCATTTTTATCGTATATATAATGAATTAATACCAACAAACTGAAAATTCACTTAAACGTGGAAAAACGGCAAAATATTGCCTAATTCGATGATATTTTGTTTAAATCACATAAAGGAAAAGGGGGATGATAAACGTCAAAATATTGCTAAATTCGATGATTTTCCGTACGAAACAAAATGCAAGAGAACTTGCTTAAAATGCAATATTATGCGAAATTCTGAGATTTGAAGGCCAAATCACATATCGTGATACTACATGAAATAGAATCGAAATATTGGTAAAAATGAATATATTTACGTAGTATCAAACTAAATGAAAAACGTGAAAAAAGTCACTATTTAACCATATTTGAGGATTTTAACTCCAAATCATAGAGCGAGGTTTCGTATTATTTAGATCCAAGAAAAGACATATGACAATGTTGTTTCATATACAAATGATAAAAAACAATATGTTTTCATTAGAATTAACTAAAATGTTCTTGATTTCCCGTTTATATTACCGAGGGAAGATGTACACGTAAAACCGCTCTAATCCGGCTGAAACGTCGATATATGCAATAAAAACCGAACTTCTCCCCTTTTCTATATCTTACTCAGTATTTTAACGAGAAACAAATAGATGATTGAAAATGAAGTATTTAAGGTTATTATCTAATCAATTATGTGTTTTCATCATTTTTATCGTATATATATGAATTATTACCCATAGACTGTAAATTCACAAAAAAGTGGAAAACGGCAAAATATTGCCTAATTCGATGATATTTTGTTTAAATCCCATAAAGGAAAAGGGGATGATAAACGTCAAAATATTGCTAAATTCGATGATTTTTCGTACGAAACAAGATGCAAGAAAACTTGCTTAAAATGCAATATTATGCGAAATTCTGAGATTTGAAGGCCAAATCACATATCTTGATACTACATGAAATAGAATCGAAATATTGGTTAAAATGAATATATTTACGTAGTATCAAACTACATGAAAAACGTGAAAAAAGTCACTATTTAACAATATTTGAGGATTTTAATCATAGAGCGAGGTTTCGTATTATTTAGATCCAAGAAAAGACATATGACAATGTTGTTTCCAATACAAATGATAAAAATCAATGTGTTTTCATTAGTATTAACTAAAATGTTCCTGATTTTCCGTTTATATTACCGATGGAAGATGTACACGAAAATCGCTCTATTCCGGCTGAAACGTCGATATATGCAATAAAAACAGAACTTCTCCCCTTTTCAATATCGTACTCAGTATTTTAACGAGAAACAAATAGATGATTGAAAATGAAGTATTTAAGGTTATTATCTAATCAATTATGTGTTTGCATAATTTTTATCGTATATATATATATGAATTAATACCCATAGACTGAAAATTCACAAAAACGTGGAAAACGGCAAAATATTGCCTAATTCGATGATATTTTGTTTAAATCACATAAAGGAAAAGGGGATCATAATTGTCAAAATATTGCTAAATTCGATGATTTTTCGTACGAAACAAAATGCAAGAAAACTTGCTTAAAATGCAATATTATGCGAAATTCTGATATATGACGGCCAAATCACATATCGTGATTCTACATGAAAGAGAATCGAAATATTGGTTAAAATGAATATATTTACGTAGTATCAAACTACATGAAAAACGTGAAAAAAGTCACTATTTAACCATATTTGAGGATTTTAACTTCAAATCATAGAGCGAGGTTTCGTATTATTTAGATCCAAGAAAAGACTTCTGACAATGTTGTTTCCAATACAAATGATAAAAATCAATGTGTTTTCATTAGAATTAACTAAAATGTTCCTGATTTTCCGTTTATATTACCGAGGGAAGATGTACACGTAAAACCTCTCTAATCCGGCTGAAACGTCGATATATGCAATAAAAACCGAACTTCTCCCCTTTTCAATATCTTACTCAGTATTTTTACGAGAAACAAATAGATGATTGAAAATGAAGTATTTAAGGTTATTATCTAATCAATTATGTGTTTGCATAATTTTTATCGTATATATATGAATTAATACCCATAGACTGTAAATTCACAAAAACGAGGAAAACGGCAAAATATTGCCTAATTCGATGATATTTTGTTTAAGTCACATAAAGGAAAAGGGGATGATAAACGTCAAAATATTGCTAAATTCGATGATTTTGCGTATGAAACAAAATGCAAGAAAACTTGCTTAAAATGCAATATTTTGCGAAATTCTGATATTTGACGGCCAAATCACATATCGTGATTCTACATGAAATAGAATCGAAATATTGGTTAAAATGAATATATTTACGTAGTATCAAACTACATGAAAAACGTGAAAAAAGTCACTATTTAACCATATTTGAGGATTTTACCTTCAAATCATAGAGCGAGGTTTCGTATTATTTAGATCCAAGAAAAGACATATGACAATGTTGTTTCCAATACAAATGATAAAAATCAATGTGTTTTCATTAGAATTAACTAAAATGATCCTGATTTTCCGTTTATATTACAGAGGGAAGATGTACACGTAAAACCGCTCTAATCCGGCTGAAACGTCGATATATGCAATAAAAACCGAACTACTTCCCTTTTCAATATCTTACTCAGTATTTTAACGAGAAAAAAATAGATGATTGAAAATGAAGTATTTAAGGTTATTATCTAATCAATTATGTGTTTGCATAATTTTTATCGTATATATATGAATTAATACCCATAGACTGTAAATTCACAAAAACGTGGAAAACGGCAAAATATTGCCTAATTCGATGATATTTTGTTTAAGTCACATAAAGGAAAAGGGGATGATAAACGTCAAAATATTGCTATATTCGATGATTTTGCGTATGAAACAAAATGCAAGAAAACTTGCTTAAATTGCAATATTTTGCGAAATTCTGATATTTGACGGCCAAATAACATATCGTGATTCTACATGAAATAGAATCGAAATATTGGTTAAAATTAATATATTTACGTAGTATCAAACTACATGAAAAACGTGAAAAAAGTCACTATTTAACCATATTTGAGGATTTTAACTTCAAATCACAGTGCGAGGTTTCGTATTATTTAGATCCAAGAAAAGACATATGACAATGTTGTTTCCAATACAAATGATAAAAATCAATGTGTTTTCATTAGAATTAACTAAAATGTTCCTGATTTTCCGTTTATATTACCGAGGGAAGATGTCCACGTAAAACCGCTCTAATCCGGCTGAAACGTCGATATATGCAATAAAAACAGAACTTCTCCCCTTTTCAATATCGTACTCAGTATTTTAACGAGAAACAAATAGATGATTGAAAATGAAGTATTTAAGGTTATTATCTAATCAATTATGTGTTTGCATAATTTTTATCGTATATATATATATGAATTAATACCCATAGACTGAAAATTCACAAAAACGTGGAAAACGGCAAAATATTGCCTAATTCGATGATATTTTGTTTAAGTCACATAAAGGAAAAGGGGATGATAAACGTCAAAATATTGCTAAATTCGATGATTTTGCGTATGAAACAAAATGCAAGAAAACTTGCTTAAAATGCAATATTTTGCGAAATTCTGATATTTGACGGCCAAATCACATATCGTGATTCTACATGAAATAGAATCGAAATATTGGTTAAAATGAATATATTTACGTAGTATCAAACTACATGAAAAACGTGAAAAAAGTCACTATTTAACCATATTTGAGGATTTTACCTTCAAATCATAGAGCGAGGTTTCGTATTATTTAGATCCAAGAAAAGACATATGACAATGTTGTTTCCAATACAAATGATAAAAATCAATGTGTTTTCATTAGAATTAACTAAAATGATCCTGATTTTCCGTTTATATTACAGAGGGAAGATGTACACGTAAAACCGCTCTAATCCGGCTGAAACGTCGATATATGCAATAAAAATCGAACTACTTCCCTTTTCAATATCTTACTCAGTATTTTAACGAGAAAAAAATAGATGATTGAAAATGAAGTATTTAAGGTTATTATCTAATCAATTATGTGTTTGCATAATTTTTATCGTATATATATGAATTAATACCCATAGACTGTAAATTCACAAAAACGTGGAAAACGGCAAAATATTGCCTAATTCGATGATATTTTGTTTAAGTCACATAAAGGAAAAGGGGATGATAAACGTCAAAATATTGCTATATTCGATGATTTTGCGTATGAAACAAAATGCAAGAAAACTTGCTTAAATTGCAATATTTTGCGAAATTCTGATATTTGACGGCCAAATAACATATCGTGATTCTACATGAAATAGAATCGAAATATTGGTTAAAATTAATATATTTACGTAGTATCAAACTACATGAAAAACGTGAAAAAAGTCACTATTTAACCATATTTGAGGATTTTAACTTCAAATCACAGTGCGAGGTTTCGTATTATTTAGATCCAAGAAAAGACATATGACAATGTTGTTTCCAATACAAATGATAAAAATCAATGTGTTTTCATTAGAATTAACTAAAATGTTCCTGATTTTCCGTTTATATTACCGAGGGAAGATGTCCACGTAAAACCGCTCTAATCCGGCTGAAACGTCGATATATGCAATAAAAACAGAACTTCTCCCCTTTTCAATATCGTACTCAGTATTTTAACGAGAAACAAATAGATGATTGAAAATGAAGTATTTAAGGTTATTATCTAATCAATTATGTGTTTGCATAATTTTTATCGTATATATATATATGAATTAATACCCATAGACTGAAAATTCACAAAAACGTGGAAAACGGCAAAATATTGCCTAATTCGATGATATTTTGTTTAAGTCACATAAAGGAAAAGGGGATGATAAACGTCAAAATATTGCTAAATTCGATGATTTTGCGTATGAAACAAAATGCAAGAAAACTTGCTTAAAATGCAATATTTTGCGAAATTCTGATATTTGACGGCCAAATCACATATCGTGATTCTACATGAAATAGAATCGAAATATTGGTTAAAATGAATATATTTACGTAGTATCAAACTACATGAAAAACGTGAAAAAAGTCACTATTTAACCATATTTGAGGATTTTACCTTCAAATCATAGAGCGAGGTTTCGTATTATTTAGATCCAAGAAAAGACATATGACAATGTTGTTTCCAATACAAATGATAAAAATCAATGTGTTTTCATTAGAATTAACTAAAATGATCCTGATTTTCCGTTTATATTACAGAGGGAAGATGTACACGTAAAACCGCTCTAATCTGGCTGAAACGTCGATATATGCAATAAAAACCGAACTACTTCCCTTTTCAATATCTTACTCAGTATTTTAACGAGAAAAAAATAGATGATTGAAAATGAAGTATTTAAGGTTATTATCTAATCAATTATGTGTTTGCATAATTTTTATCGTATATATATGAATTAATACCCATAGACTGTAAATTCACAAAAACGTGGAAAACGGCAAAATATTGCCTAATTCGATGATATTTTGTTTAAGTCACATAAAGGAAAAGGGGATGATAAACGTCAAAATATTGCTATATTCGATGATTTTGCGTATGAAACAAAATGCAAGAAAACTTGCTTAAATTGCAATATTTTGCGAAATTCTGATATTTGACGGCCAAATAACATATCGTGATTCTACATGAAATAGAATCGAAATATTGGTTAAAATTAATATATTTACGTAGTATCAAACTACATGAAAAACGTGAAAAAAGTCACTATTTAACCATATTTGAGGATTTTAACTTCAAATCACAGTGCGAGGTTTCGTATTATTTAGATCCAAGAAAAGACATATGACAATGTTGTTTCCAATACAAATGATAAAAATCAATGTGTTTTCATTAGAATTAACTAAAATGTTCCTGATTTTCCGTTTATATTACCGAGGGAAGATGTACACGTAAAACCGCTCTAATCCGGCTGAAACGTCGATATATGCAATAAAAACCGAACTTCTCCCCTTTTCAATATCTTACTCAGTATTTTAACGAGAAACAAATAGTTGATTGAAAATGAAGTATTTAAGGTTAATATCTAATCATTTTAATCATTAATCATAATTATTATGTGTTTGCATCATTTTTATCGTATATATAATGAATTAATACCAATAAACTGAAAATTCACTTAAACGTGGAAAAACGGCAAAATATTGCCTAATTCGATGGTATTTTGTTTAAATCACATAAAGGAAAAGGGGGATGAAAAACGTCAAAATATTGCTAAATTCGATGATTTTCCGTACGAAACAAAATGCAAGAGAACTTGCTTAAAATGCAATATTATGCGAAATTCTGAGATTTGAAGGCCAAATAACATATCGTTATACTACATGAAATAGTATCGAAATATTGGTAAAAATGAATATATTTACGTAATATCAAAGTACATGATTAACGTGGAAAAAAGTCACAATTTTACCATATTTGATGATTTTACCTTTAAATAATAGAGCGAGGTTTCGTATTATTTAGATCCAAGAAAAGACATTTGACAATGTTGTTTCCAATAAAAATGATAAAAAAACAATGTGTTTTCATTAGAATTAACTGAAATGTTCTTGATTTTCCGTTTATATTACCGAGGGAAGATGTACACGTAAAACCGCTCTAATCCGGCTGAAACGTCGATATATGCAATAAAAACCGAACTTCTCCCCTTTTCAATATCTTACTCAGTATTTTAACGAGAAACAAGTAGATGATTGAAAATGAAGGATTTATGGTTATTATCTAATCAATTATGTGTTTGCATCATTTTTATCGTATATATATGAATTGATACCCATAGACTGAAAATTCACAAAAACGTGGAAAAACGGCAAAATATTGCCTAATTCGATGATAATTTGTTTAAATCACATAAAGGAAAAGGGGGATGATAAACGTCAAAATAATGCAAAATTCGATGATTTTTCGTACGAAACAAAATGCAAGAAAACTTGCATAAAATGCAATATTATGCGAAATTCTGAGATTTGAAGGCCAAATCACATCGTGATACTACATGAAATAGAATCGAAATATTGGTAAAAATGAATATATTTACGTAGTATCAAACTAAATGAAAAACGTGAAAAAAGTCACTATTTTACCATATTTGAGGATTTTAACTCCAAATCATAGAGCGAGGTTTCGTATTATTTAGATCCAAGAAAAGACATATGACAATGTTGTTTCATATACAAATGATCAAAAACAATATGTTTTCATTAGAATTAACTAAAATGTTCTTGATTTCCCGTTTATATTACCGAGGGAAGATGTACACGTAAAACCGCTCTAATCCGGCTGAAACGTCGATATATGCAATAAAAACCGAACTTCTCCCCTTTTCTATATCTTACTCAGTATTTTAACGAGAAACAAATAGATGATTGAAAATGAAGTATTTAAGGTTATTATCTAATCATTTTAATCATTAATCATAATTATTATGTGTTTGCATCATTTTTATCGTATATATAATGAATTAATACCAACAAACTGAAAATTCACTTAAACGTGGAAAAACGGCAAAATATTGCCTAATTCGATGATATTTTGTTTAAATCACATAAAGGAAAAGGGGGATGATAAACGTCAAAATATTGCTAAATTCGATGATTTTCCGTACGAAACAAAATGCAAGAGAACTTGCTTAAAATGCAATATTATGCGAAATTCTGAGATTTGAAGGCCAAATCACATATCGTGATACTACATGAAATAGAATCGAAATATTGGTAAAAATGAATATATTTACGTAGTATCAAACTAAATGAAAAACGTGAAAAAAGTCACTATTTAACCATATTTGAGGATTTTAACTCCAAATCATAGAGCGAGGTTTCGTATTATTTAGATCCAAGAAAAGACATATGACAATGTTGTTTCATATACAAATGATAAAAAACAATATGTTTTCATTAGAATTAACTAAAATGTTCTTGATTTCCCGTTTATATTACCGAGGGAAGATGTACACGTAAAACCGCTCTAATCCGGCTGAAACGTCGATATATGCAATAAAAACCGAACTTCTCCCCTTTTCTATATCTTACTCAGTATTTTAACGAGAAACAAATAGATGATTGAAAATGAAGTATTTAAGGTTATTATCTAATCAATTATGTGTTTTCATCATTTTTATCGTATATATATGAATTATTACCCATAGACTGTAAATTCACAAAAAAGTGGAAAACGGCAAAATATTGCCTAATTCGATGATATTTTGTTTAAATCCCATAAAGGAAAAGGGGATGATAAACGTCAAAATATTGCTAAATTCGATGATTTTTCGTACGAAACAAGATGCAAGAAAACTTGCTTAAAATGCAATATTATGCGAAATTCTGAGATTTGAAGGCCAAATCACATATCTTGATACTACATGAAATAGAATCGAAATATTGGTTAAAATGAATATATTTACGTAGTATCAAACTACATGAAAAACGTGAAAAAAGTCACTATTTAACAATATTTGAGGATTTTAACTTCAAATCATAGAGCGAGGTTTCGTATTATTTAGATCCAAGAAAAGACATATGACAATGTTGTTTCCAATACAAATGATAAAAATCAATGTGTTTTATATTAGTATTAACTAAAATGTTCCTGATTTTCCGTTTATATTACCGATGGAAGATGTACACGAAAATCGCTCTATTCCGGCTGAAACGTCGATATATGCAATAAAAACAGAACTTCCCCCCTTTTCAATATCGTACTCAGTATTTTAACGAGAAACAAATAGATGATTGAAAATGAAGTATTTAAGGTTATTATCTAATCAATTATGTGTTTGCATAATTTTTATCGTATATATATATATGAATTAATACCCATAGACTGAAAATTCACAAAAACGTGGAAAACGGCAAAATATTGCCTAATTCGATGATATTTTGTTTAAATCACATAAAGGAAAAGGGGATCATAATTGTCAAAATATTGCTAAATTCGATGATTTTTCGTACGAAACAAAATGCAAGAAAACTTGCTTAAAATGCAATATTATGCGAAATTCTGATATATGACGGCCAAATCACATATCGTGATTCTACATGAAAGAGAATCGAAATATTGGTTAAAATGAATATATTTACGTAGTATCAAACTACATGAAAAACGTGAAAAAAGTCACTATTTAACCATATTTGAGGATTTTAACTTCAAATCATAGAGCGAGGTTTCGTATTATTTAGATCCAAGAAAAGACTTCTGACAATGTTGTTTCCAATACAAATGATAAAAATCAATGTGTTTTCATTAGAATTAACTAAAATGTTCCTGATTTTCCGTTTATATTACCGAGGGAAGATGTACACGTAAAACCTCTCTAATCCGGCTGAAACGTCGATATATGCAATAAAAACCGAACTTCTCCCCTTTTCAATATCTTACTCAGTATTTTTACGAGAAACAAATAGATGATTGAAAATGAAGTATTTAAGGTTATTATCTAATCAATTATGTTTTTGCATAATTTTTATCGTATATATATGAATTAATACCCATAGACTGTAAATTCACAAAAACGAGGAAAACGGCAAAATATTGCCTAATTCGATGATATTTTGTTTAAGTCACATAAAGGAAAAGGGGATGATAAACGTCAAAATATTGCTAAATTCGATGATTTTTCGTACGAAACAAGATGCAAGAAAACTTGCTTAAAATGCAATATTATGCGAAATTCTGAGATTTGAAGGCCAAATCACATATCTTGATACTACATGAAATAGAATCGAAATATTGGTTAAAATGAATATATTTACGTAGTATCAAACTACATGAAAAACGTGAAAAAGTCACTATTTAACAATATTTGAGGATTTTAACTTCAAATCATAGAGCGAGGTTTCGTATTATTTAGATCCAAGAAAAGACATATGACAATGTTGTTTCCAATACAAATGATAAAAATCAATGTGTTTTCATTAGTATTAACTAAAATGTTCCTGATTTTCCGTTTATATTACCGATGGAAGATGTACACGAAAATCGCTCTATTCCGGCTGAAACGTCGATATATGCAATAAAAACAGAACTTCTCCCCTTTTCAATATCGTACTCAGTATTTTAACAAGAAACAAATAGATGATTGAAAATGAAGTATTTAAGGTTATTATCTAATCAATTATGTGTTTCCATCATTTATATCGTATATATATGAATTAATACCCATAGACTGAAAATTCACAAAAACGTGGAAAAACGGCAAAATATTGCCTAATTCGATGATATTTTGTTTAAATCACATAAAGGAAAAGGGGATGATAAACGTCAAAATATTGCTAAATTCGAAGATTTTTCGTACGAAACAAAATGCAAGAAAACTTGCTTAAAATGCAATATTATGCGAAATTCTAAGATTTGAAGGCCAAGTCACATATCGTGATACTACATGAAATAGTATCGAAATATTGGTAAAAATGAATATGTTTACGTAATATCAAACTACATGATTAACGTGAAAAAGTCACTATTTTACCATATATGAGGATTTTACCTTCAAATCATAGAGCGAGGTTTCGTATTATTTAGATCCAAGAAAAGACATATGACAATGTTGTTTCCAATACAAATAATAAAAATCAATGTGTTTTCATCAGAATTAACTAAAATGTTCCTGATTTTCCGTTTATATTACCGAGGGAAGATGTACACGTAAAATCACTCTAATCCGGCTGAAACGTCGATATATGCATAAAAACCGAACTATTCCCCTTTTCAATATCTTACTCAGTATTTTAACGAGAAACAAATAGATGATTGAAAATGAAGTATTTAAGGTTATTATCTAATCAATTATGTGTTTGCATAATTTTTATCGTATATATATAAGAATTAATACCCATAGACTGAAAATTCACAAAAACGTGGAAAACGGCAAAATATTGCCTAATTCGATGATATTTTGTTTAAATCACATAAAGGAAAAGGGGATGATAATTGTCAAAATATTGCTAAATTCGATGATTTTTCGTAAGAAACAAAATGCAAGAAAACTTGCTTAAAATGCAATATTATGCGAAATTCTGAGATTTGAAGGCCAAATCACATATCGTGATACTACATGAAATAGAATCGAAATATTGGTAAAAATGAATATATTTACGTAGTATCAAACTACATGAAAAACGTGAAAAAAGTCACTATTTAACCATATTTGAGGAATTTAACTTCAAATCATAGAGCGAGATTTCGTATTATTTAGATCCAAGAAAAGATATATGACAATGTTGTTTCCAATACAAATGATAAAAATCAATGTGTTTTCATTAGAATTAACTAAAATGTTCCTGATTTTCCGTTTATATTACAGAGGGAAGATGTACACGTAAAACCGCTCTAATCCGGCTGAAATGTCGATATATGCAATAAAAACCGAACTTCTCCCCTTTTCAATATCTTACTCAGTATTTTAACGAGAAACAAATAGTTGATTGAAAATGAAGTATTTAAGGTTATTATCTAATCATTTTAATCATTAATCATAATTATTATGTGTTTGCATCATTTTTATCGTATATATAATGAATTAATACCAATAAACTGAAAATTCACTTAAACGTGGAAAAACGGCAAAATATTGCCTAATTCGATGATATTTTGTTTAAATCACATAAAGGAAAAGGGGGATGATAAACGTCAAAATATTGCTAAATTCGATGATTTTCCGTACGAAACAAAATGCAAGAGAACTTGCTTAAAATGCAATATTATGCGAAATTCTGAGATTTGAAGGCCAAATAACATATCGTTATACTACATGAAATAGTATCGAAATATTGGTAAAAATGAATATATTTACGTAATATCAAAGTACATGATTAACGTGAAAAAAGTCACAATTTTACCATATTTGAGGATTTTACCTTTAAATCATAGAGCGAGGTTTCGTATTATTTAGATCCAAGAAAAGACATTTGACAATGTTGTTTCCAATACAAATGATAAAAAAACAATGTGTTTTCATTAGAATTAACTAAAATGTTCTTGATTTTCCGTTTATATTACCGAGGGAAGATGTACACGTAAAACCGCTCTAATCCGGCTGAAACGTCGATATATGCAATAAAAACCGAACTTCTCCCCTTTTCAATATCTTACTCAGTATTTTTACGAGAAACAAATAGATGATTGAAAATGAAGGATTTATGGTTATTATCTAATCAATTATGTGTTTGCATCATTTTTATCGTATATATATGAATTGATACCCATAGACTGAAAATTCACAAAAACGTGGAAAAACGGCAAAATATTGCCTAATTCGATGATAATTTGTTTAAATCACATAAAGGAAAAGGGGATAATAAACGTCAAAATAATGCAAAATTCGATGATTTTTCGTACGAAACAAAATGCAAGAAAACTTGCTTAAAATGCAATATTATGCGAAATTCTGAGATTTGAAGGCCAAATCACATATCGTGATACTACATGAAATAGAATCGAAATATTGGTAAAAATGAATATATTTACGTAGTATCAAACTAAATGAAAAACGTGAAAAAAGTCACTATTTTACCATATTTGAGGATTTTAACTCCAAATCATAGAGCGAGGTTTCGTATTATTTAGATCCAAGAAAAGACATATGACAATGTTGTTTCATATACAAATGATAAAAAACAATATGTTTTCATTAGAATTAACTAAAATGTTCTTGATTTCCCGTTTATATTACCGAGGGAAGATGTACACGTAAAACTGCTCTAATCCGGCTGAAACGTCGATATATGCAATAAAAACCGAACTTCTCCCCTTTTCTATATCTTACTCAGTATTTTAACGAGAAACAAATAGTTGATTGAAAATGAAGTATTTAAGGTTATTATCTAATTTTAATCATTAATCATAATTATTATGTGTTTGCATCATTTTTATCGTATATATAATGAATTAATACCAACAAACTGAAAATTCACTTAAACGTGGAAAAACGGCAAAATATTGCCTAATTCGATGATATTTTGTTTAAATCACATAAAGGAAAAGGGGGATGATAAACGTCAAAATATTGCTAAATTCGATGATTTTCCGTACGAAACAAAATGCAAGAGAACTTGCTTAAAATGCAATATTATGCGAAATTCTGAGATTTGAAGGCCAAATAACATATCGTTATACTACATGAAATAGTATCGAAATATTGGTAAAAATGAATATATTTACGTAATATCAAAGTACATGATTAACGTGAAAAAAGTCACAATTTTACCATATTTGAGGATTTTACCTTTAAATCATAGAGCGAGGTTTCGTATTATTTAGATTCAAGAAAAGACATTTGACAATGTTGTTTCCAATACAAATGATAAAAAACAATGTGTTTTCATTAGAATTAACTAAAATGTTCTTGATTTTCCGTTTATATTACCGAGGGAAGATGTACACGTAAAACCGCTCTAATCCGGCTGAAACGTCGATATATGCAATAAAAACCGAACTTCTCCCCTTTTCAATATCTTACTCAGTATTTTAACGAGAAACAAATAGATGATTGAAAATGAAGGATTTAAGGTTATTATCTAATCAATTATGTGTTTGCATCATTTTTATCGTATATATATGAATTGATACCCATAGACTGAAAATTCACAAAAACGTGGAAAAACGGCAAAATATTGCCTAATTCGATGATAATTTGTTTAAATCACATGAAGGAAAAGGGGATGATAAACGTCAAAATAATGCAAAATTCGATGATTTTTCGTAGGAAACAAAATGCAAGAAAACTTGCTTAAAATGCAATATTATGCGAAATTCTGAGATTTGAAGGCCAAATCACATATCGTGATACTACATGAAATAGAATCGAAATATTGGTAAAAATGAATATATTTACGTAGTATCAAACTAAATGAAAAACGTGAAAAAAGTCACTATTTAACCATATTTGAGGATTTTAACTCCAAATCATAGAGCGAGGTTTCGTATTATTTAGATCCAAGAAAAGACATATGACAATGTTGTTTCATATACAAATGATAAAAAACAATATGTTTTCATTAGAATTAACTAAAATGTTCTTGATTTCCCGTTTATATTACCGAGGGAAGATGTACACGTAAAACCGCTCTAATCCGGCTGAAACGTCGATATATGCAATAAAAACCGAACTTCTCCCCTTTTCTATATCTTACTCAGTATTTTAACGAGAAACAAATAGATGATTGAAAATGAAGTATTTAAGGTTATTATCTAATCAATTATGTGTTTTCATCATTTTTATCGTATATATATGAATTATTACCCATAGACTGTAAATTCACAAAAAAGTGGAAAACGGCAAAATATTGCCTAATTCGATGATATTTTGTTTAAATCCCATAAAGGAAAAGGGGATGATAAACGTCAAAATATTGCTAAATTCGATGATTTTTCGTACGAAACAAGATGCAAGAAAACTTGCTTAAAATGCAATATTATGCGAAATTCTGAGATTTGAAGGCCAAATCACATATCTTGATACTACATGAAATAGTATCGAAATATTGGTTAAAATGAATATATTTACGTAGTATCAAACTACATGAAAAACGTGAAAAAAGTCACTATTTAACAATATTTGAGGATTTTAACTTCAAATCATAGAGCGAGGTTTCGTATTATTTAGATCCAAGAAAAGACATATGACAATGTTGTTTCCAATACAAATGATAAAAATAAATATGTTTTCATTAGTATTAACTAAAATGTTCCTGATTTTCCGTTTATATTACCGATGGAAGATGTACACGAAAATCGCTCTATTCCGGCTGAAACGTCGATATATGCAATAAAAACAGAACTTCTCCCCTTTTCAATATCGTACTCAGTATTTTAACGAGAAACAAATAGATGATTGAAAATGAAGTATTTAAGGTTATTATCTAATCAATTATGTGTTTGCATCATTTTTATCGTATACATATGAATTAATACCCATAGACTGAAAATTCACAAAAACGTGGAAAAACGGCAAAATATTGCCTAATTCGATGATATTTTGTTTAAATCCCATAAAGGAAAAGGGGATGATAAACGTCAAAATATTGCTAAATTCGATGATTTTTCGTACGAAACAAGATGCAAGAAAACTTGCTTAAAATGCAATATTATGCGAAATTCTGAGATTTGCAGGCCAAATGACATATCTTGATACTACATGAAATAGTATCGAAATATTGGTAAAAATGAATATATTTACGTAATATCAAACTACATGATTAACGTGAAAAAGTCACTATTTTACCATATATGAGGATTTTACCTTCAAATCATAGTGCGAAGTTTCGTATTATTTAGATCCAAGAAAAGACATATGACAATGTTGTTTCCAATACAAATGATAAAAATCAATGTGTTTTCATTACAATTAACTAAAATTTTCCTGATTTTCCGTTTATATTACCGAGGGAAGATGTACACGTAAAATCACTCTAATCCGGCTGAAACGTCGATATATGCAATAAAAACGAACTTCTCCCCTTTTCAATATCTTACTCAGTATTTTAACGAGAAACAAATAGATGATTGAAAATGAAGTATTTAAGGTTATTATCTAATCAATTATGTGTTTGCATAATTTTTATCGTATATATATATGAATTAATACCCATAGACTGAAAATTCACAAAAACGTGGAAAAACGGCAAAATATTGCCTAATTCGATGATAATTTGTTTAAATCACATAAAGGAAAAGGGGATGATAAACGTCAAAATAATGCAAAATTCGATGATTTTTCGTACGAAACAAAATGCAAGAAAACTTGCATAAAATGCAATATTATGCGAAATTCTGAGATTTGAAGGCCAAATCACATATCGTGATACTACATGAAATAGAATCGAAATATTGGTAAAAATGAATATATTTACGTAGTATCAAACTACATGAAAAACGTGAAAAAAGTCACTATTTAACCATATTTGAGGATTTTAACTTCAAATCATAGAGCGAGATTTTGTATTATTTAGATCCAAGAAAAGATATATGACAATGTTGTTTCCAATACAAATGATAAAAATCAATGTGTTTTCATTAGAATTAACTAAAATGTTCCTGATTTTCCGTTTATATTACCGAGGGAAGATGTACACGTAAAACCGCTCTAATCCGGCTGAAACGTCGATATATGCAATAAAAACCGAACTTCTCCCCTTTTCAATATCTTACTCAGTATTTTAACGAGAAACAAGTAGATGATTGAAAATGAAGGATTTATGGTTATTATCTAATCATTATGTGTTTGCATCATTTTTATCGTATATATATGAATTGATACCCATAGACTGAAAATTCACAAAAACGTGGAAAAACGGCAAAATATTGCCTAATTCGATGATAATTTGTTTAAATCACATAAAGGAAAAGGGGATGATAAACATCAAAATAATGCAAAATTCGATGATTTTTCGTACGAAACAAAATGCAAGAAAACTTGCATAAAATACAATATTATGCGAAATTCTGAGATTTGAAGGCCAAATCACATATCGTGATACTACATGAAATAGAATCGAAATATTGGTAAAAATGAATATATTTACGTAGTATCAAACTAAATGAAAAACGTGAAAAAGTCACTATTTTACCATATTTGAGGATTTTAACTCCAAATCATAGAGCGAGGTTTCGTATTATTTAGATCCAAGAAAAGACATATGACAATGTTGTTTCATATACAAATGATAAAAAACAATATGTTTTCATTAGAATTAACTAAAATGTTCTTGATTTCCCGTTTATATTACCGAGGGAAGATGTACACGTAAAACCGCTCTAATCCGGCTGAAACGTCGATATATGCAATAAAAACCGAACTTCTCCCCTTTTATATATCTTACTCAGTATTTTAACGAGAAACAAATAGATGATTGAAAATGAAGTATTTAAGGTTATTATCTAATCAATTATGTGTTTTCATCATTTTTATCGTATATATATGAATTATTACCCATAGACTGTAAATTCACAAAAAAGTGGAAAACGGCAAAATATTGCCTAATTCGATGATATTTTGTTTAAATCCCATAAAGGAAAAGGGGATGATAAACGTCAAAATATTGCTAAATTCGATGATTTTTCGTACGAAACAAGATGCAAGAAAACTTGCTTAAAATGCAATATTATGCGAAATTCTGAGATTTGAAGGCCAAATCACATATCTTGATACTACATGAAATAGAATCGAAATATTGGTTAAAATGAATATATTTACGTAGTATCAAACTACATGAAAAACGTGAAAAAAGTCACTATTTAACAATATTTGAGGATTTTAACTTCAAATCATAGAGCGAGGTTTCGTATTATTTAGATCCAAGAAAAGACATATGACAATGTTGTTTCCAATACAAATGATAAAAATCAATGTGTTTTCATTAGTATTAACTAAAATGTTCCTGATTTTCCGTTTATATTACCGATGGAAGATGTACACGAAAATCGCTCTATTCCGGCTGAAACGTCGATATATGCAATAAAAACAGAACTTCTCCCCTTTTCAATATCGTACTCAGTATTTTAACGAGAAACAAATAGATGATTGAAAATGAAGTATTTAAGGTTATTATCTAATCAATTATGTGTTTGCATAATTTTTATCGTATATATATATATGAATTAATACCCATAGACTGAAAATTCACAAAAACGTGGAAAACGGCAAAATATTGCCTAATTCGATGATATTTTGTTTAAATCACATAAAGGAAAAGGGGATCGTAATTGTCAAAATATTGCTAAATTCGATGATTTTTCGTACGAAACAAAATGCAAGAAAACTTGCTTAAAATGCAATATTATGCGAAATTCTGATATATGACGGCCAAATCACATATCGTGATTCTACATGAAAGAGAATCGAAATATTGGTTAAAATGAATATATTTACGTAGTATCAAACTACATGAAAAACGTGAAAAAAGTCACTATTTAACCATATTTGAGGATTTTAACTTCAAATCATAGAGCGAGGTTTCGTATTATTTAGATCCAAGAAAAGACTTATGACAATGTTGTTTCCAATACAAATGATAAAAATCAATGTGTTTTCATTAGAATTAACTAAAATGTTCCTGATTTTCCGTTTATATTACCGAGGGAAGATTACACGTAAAACCTCTCTAATCCGGCTGAAACGTCGATATATGCAATAAAAACCGAACTTCTCCCCTTTTCAATATCTTACTCAGTATTTTTACGAGAAACAAATAGATGATTGAAAATGAAGTATTTAAGGTTATTATCTAATCAATTATGTGTTTGCATAATTTTTATCGTATATATATGAATTAATACCCATAGACTGTAAATTCACAAAAACGAGGAAAACGGCAAAATATTGCCTAATTCGATGATATTTTGTTTAAGTCACATAAAGGAAAAGGGGATGATAAACGTCAAAATATTGCTAAATTCGATGATTTTGCGTATGAAACAAAATGCAAGAAAACTTGCTTAAAATGCAATATTTTGCGAAATTCTGATATTTGACGGCCAAATCACATATCGTGATTCTACATGAAATAGAATCGAAATATTGGTTAAAATGAATATATTTACGTAGTATCAAACTACATGAAAAACGTGAAAAAAGTCACTATTTAACCATATTTGAGGATTTTACCTTCAAATCATAGAGCGAGGTTTCGTATTATTTAGATCCAAGAAAAGACATATGACAATGTTGTTTCCAATACAAATGATAAAAATCAATGTGTTTTCATTAGAATTAACTAAAATGATCCTGATTTTCCGTTTATATTACAGAGGGAAGATGTACACGTAAAACCGCTCTAATCCGGCTGAAACGTCGATATATGCAATAAAAACCGAACTACTTCCCTTTTCAATATCTTACTCAGTATTTTAACGAGAAAAAAATAGATGATTGAAAATGAAGTATTTAAGGTTATTATCTAATCAATTATGTGTTTGCATAATTTTTATCGTATATATATGAATTAATACCCATAGACTGTAAATTCACAAAAACGTGGAAAACGGCAAAATATTGCCTAATTCGATGATATTTTGTTTAAGTCACATAAAGGAAAAGGGGATGATAAACGTCAAAATATTGCTATATTCGATGATTTTGCGTATGAAACAAAATGCAAGAAAACTTGCTTAAATTGCAATATTTTGCGAAATTCTGATATTTGACGGCCAAATAACATATCGTGATTCTACATGAAATAGAATCGAAATATTGGTTAAAATTAATATATTTACGTAGTATGAAACTACATGAAAAACGTGAAAAAAGTCACTATTTAACCATATTTGAGGATTTTAACTTCAAATCACAGTGCGAGGTTTCGTATTATTTAGATCCAAGAAAAGACATATGACAATGTTGTTTCCAATACAAATGATAAAAATCAATGTGTTTTCATTAGAATTAACTAAAATGTTCCTGATTTTCCGTTTATATTACCGAGGGAAGATGTACACGTAAAACCGCTCTAATCCGGCTGAAACGTCGATATATGCAATAAAAACCGAACTTCTCCCCTTTTCAATATCTTACTCAGTATTTTAACGAGAAACAAATAGTTGATTGAAAATGAAGTATTTAAGGTTAATATCTAATCATTTTAATCATTAATCATAATTATTATGTGTTTGCATCATTTTTATCGTATATACAATGAATTAATACCAATAAACTGAAAATTCACTTAAACGTGGAAAAACGGCAAAATATTGCCTAATTCGATGATATTTTGTTTAAATCACATAAAGGAAAAGGGGGATGATAAACGTCAAAATATTGCTAAATTCGATGATTTTCCGTACGAAACAAAATGCAAGAGAACTTGCTTAAAATGCAATATTATGCGAAATTCTGAGATTTGAAGGCCAAATAACATATCGTTATACTACATGAAATAGTATCGAAATATTGGTAAAAATGAATATATTTACGTAATATCAAAGTACATGATTAACGTGAAAAAAGTCACAATTTTACCATATTTGATGATTTTACCTTTAAATCATAGAGCGAGGTTTCGTATTATTTAGATCCAAGAAAAGACATTTGACAATGTTGTTTCCAATAAAAATGATAAAAAAACAATGTGTTTTCATTAGAATTAACTAAAATGTTCTTGATTTTCCGTTTATATTACCGAGGGAAGATGTACACGTAAAACCGCTCTAATCCGGCTGAAACGTCGATATATGCAATAAAAACCGAACTTCTCCCCTTTTCAATATCTTACTCAGTATTTTAACGAGAAACAAGTAGATGATTGAAAATGAAGGATTTATGGTTATTATCTAATCAATTATGTGTTTGCATCATTTTTATCGTATATATATGAATTGATACCCATAGACTGAAAATTCACAAAAACGTGGAAAAACGGCAAAATATTGCCTAATTCGATGATAATTTGTTTAAATCACATAAAGGAAAAGGGGATGATAAACGTCAAAATAATGCAAAATTCGATGATTTTTCGTACGAAACAAAATGCAAGAAAACTTGCATAAAATGCAATATTATGCGAAATTCTGAGATTTGAAGGCCAAATCACATATCGTGATACTACATGAAATAGAATCGAAATATTGGTAAAAATGAATATATTTACGTAGTATCAAACTAATTGAAAAACGTGAAAAAAGTCACTATTTTACCATATTTGAGGATTTTAACTCCAAATCATAGAGCGAGGTTTCGTATTATTTAGATCCAAGAAAAGACATATGACAATGTTGTTTCATATACAAATGATCAAAAACAATATGTTTTCATTAGAATTAACTAAAATGTTCTTGAATTCCCGTTTATATTACCGAGGGAAGATGTACACGTAAAACCGCTCTAATCCGGCTGAAACGTCGATATATGCAATAAAAACCGAACTTCTCCCCTTTTCTATATCTTACTCAGTATTTCTAACGAGAAACAAATAGTTGATTGAAAATGAAGTATTTAAGGTTATTATCTAATCATTTTAATCATTAATCATAATTATTATGTGTTTGCATCATTTTTATCGTATATATAATGAATTAATACCAACAAACTGAAAATTCACTTAAACGTGGAAAAACGGCAAAATATTGCCTAATTCGATGATATTTTGTTAATATCACATAAAGGAAAAGGGGGATGATAAACGTCAAAATATTGCTAAATTCGATGATTTTCCGTACGAAACAAAATGCAAGAGAACTTGCTTAAAATGCAATATTATGCGAAATTCTGAGATTTGAAGGCCAAATCACATATCGTGATACTACATGAAATAGAATCGAAATATTGGTAAAAATGAATATATTTACGTAGTATCAAACTACATGAAAAACGTGAAAAAAGTCACTATTTAACAATATTTGAGGATTTTAACTTCAAATCATAGAGCGAGGTTTCGTATTATTTAGATCCAAGAAAAGACATATGACAATGTTGTTTCCAATACAAATGATAAAAATCAATGTGTTTTCATTAGTATTAACTAAAATGTTCCTGATTTTCCGTTTATATTACCGATGGAAGATGTACACGAAAATCGCTCTATTCCGGCTGAAACGTCGATATATGCAATAAAAACAGAACTTCCCCCCTTTTCAATATCGTACTCAGTATTTTAACGAGAAACAAATAGATGATTGAAAATGAAGTATTTAAGGTTATTATCTAATCAATTATGTGTTTGCATAATTTTTATCGTATATATATATATATATATGAATTAATACCCATAGACTGAAAATTCACAAAAACGTGGAAAACGGCAAAATATTGCCTAATTCGATGATATTTTGTTTAAATCACATAAAGGAAAAGGGGATCATAATTGTCAAAATATTGCTAAATTCGATGATTTTTCGTACGAAACAAAATGCAAGAAAACTTGCTTAAAATGCAATATTATGCGAAATTCTGATATATGACGGCCAAATCACATATCGTGATTCTACATGAAAGAGAATCGAAATATTGGTTAAAATGAATATATTTACGTAGTATCAAACTACATGAAAAACGTGAAAAAAGTCACTATTTAACCATATTTGAGGATTTTAACTTCAAATCATAGAGCGAGGTTTCGTATTATTTAGATCCAAGAAAAGACTTCTGACAATGTTGTTTCCAATACAAATGATAAAAATCAATGTGTTTTCATTAGAATTAACTAAAATGTTCCTGATTTTCCGTTTATATTACCGAGGGAAGATGTACACGTAAAACCGCTCTAATCCGGCTGAAACGTCGATATATGCAATAAAAACCGAACTTCTCCCCTTTTCAATATCTTACTCAGTATTTTTACGAGAAACAAATAGATGATTGAAAATGAAGTATTTAAGGTTATTATCTAATCAATTATGTTTTTGCATAATTTTTATCGTATATATATGAATTAATACCCATAGACTGTAAATTCACAAAAACGAGGAAAACGGCAAAATATTGCCTAATTCGATGATATTTTGTTTAAGTCACATAAAGGAAAAGGGGATGATAAACGTCAAAATATTGCTAAATTCGATGATTTTGCGTATGAAACAAAATGCAAGAAAACTTGCTTAAAATGCAATATTTTGCGAAATTCTGATATTTGACGGCCAAATCACATATCGTGATTCTACATGAAATAGAATCGAAATATTGGTTAAAATGAATATATTTACGTAGTATCAAACTACATGAAAAACGTGAAAAAAGTCACTATTTAACCATATTTGAGGATTTTACCTTCAAATCACAGTGCGAGGTTTCGTATTATTTAGATCCAAGAAAAGACATATGACAATGTTGTTTCCAATACAAATGATAAAAATCAATGTGTTTTCATTAGAATTAACTAAAATGTTCCTGATTTTCCGTTTATATTACCGAGGGAAGATGTACACGTAAAACCGCTCTAATCCGGCTGAAACGTCGATATATGCAATAAAAACCGAACTTCTCCCCTTTTCAATATCTTACTCAGTATTTTAACGAGAAACAAATAGTTGATTGAAAATGAAGTATTTAAGGTTAATATCTAATCATTTTAATCATTAATCATAATTATTATGTGTTTGCATCATTTTTATCGTATATACAATGAATTAATACCAATAAACTGAAAATTCACTTAAACGTGGAAAAACGGCAAAATATTGCCTAATTCGATGATATTTTGTTTAAATCACATAAAGGAAAAGGGGGATGATAAACGTCAAAATATTGCTAAATTCGATGATTTTCCGTACGAAACAAAATGCAAGAGAACTTGCTTAAAATGCAATATTATGCGAAATTCTGAGATTTGAAGGCCAAATAACATATCGTTATACTACATGAAATAGTATCGAAATATTGGTAAAAATGAATATATTTACGTAATATCAAAGTACATGATTAACGTGAAAAAAGTCACAATTTTACCATATTTGATGATTTTACCTTTAAATCATAGAGCGAGGTTTCGTATTATTTAGATCCAAGAAAAGACATTTGACAATGTTGTTTCCAATAAAAATGATAAAAAAACAATGTGTTTTCATTAGAATTAACTAAAATGTTCTTGATTTTCCGTTTATATTACCGAGGGAAGATGTACACGTAAAACCGCTCTAATCCGGCTGAAACGTCGATATATGCAATAAAAACCGAACTTCTCCCCTTTTCAATATCTTACTCAGTATTTTAACGAGAAACAAGTAGATGATTGAAAATGAAGGATTTATGGTTATTATCTAATCAATTATGTGTTTGCATCATTTTTATCGTATATATATGAATTGATACCCATAGACTGAAAATTCACAAAAACGTGGAAAAACGGCAAAATATTGCCTAATTCGATGATAATTTGTTTAAATCACATAAAGGAAAAGGGGATGATAAACGTCAAAATAATGCAAAATTCGATGATTTTTCGTACGAAACAAAATGCAAGAAAACTTGCATAAAATGCAATATTATGCGAAATTCTGAGATTTGAAGGCCAAATCACATATCGTGATACTACATGAAATAGAATCGAAATATTGGTAAAAATGAATATATTTACGTAGTATCAAACTAATTGAAAAACGTGAAAAAAGTCACTATTTTACCATATTTGAGGATTTTAACTCCAAATCATAGAGCGAGGTTTCGTATTATTTAGATCCAAGAAAAGACATATGACAATGTTGTTTCATATACAAATGATCAAAAACAATATGTTTTCATTAGAATTAACTAAAATGTTCTTGAATTCCCGTTTATATTACCGAGGGAAGATGTACACGTAAAACCGCTCTAATCCGGCTGAAACGTCGATATATGCAATAAAAACCGAACTTCTCCCCTTTTCTATATCTTACTCAGTATTTCTAACGAGAAACAAATAGTTGATTGAAAATGAAGTATTTAAGGTTATTATCTAATCATTTTAATCATTAATCATAATTATTATGTGTTTGCATCATTTTTATCGTATATATAATGAATTAATACCAACAAACTGAAAATTCACTTAAACGTGGAAAAACGGCAAAATATTGCCTAATTCGATGATATTTTGTTAATATCACATAAAGGAAAAGGGGGATGATAAACGTCAAAATATTGCTAAATTCGATGATTTTCCGTACGAAACAAAATGCAAGAGAACTTGCTTAAAATGCAATATTATGCGAAATTCTGAGATTTGAAGGCCAAATCACATATCGTGATACTACATGAAATAGAATCGAAATATTGGTAAAAATGAATATATTTACGTAGTATCAAACTACATGAAAAACGTGAAAAAAGTCACTATTTAACAATATTTGAGGATTTTAACTTCAAATCATAGAGCGAGGTTTCGTATTATTTAGATCCAAGAAAAGACATATGACAATGTTGTTTCCAATACAAATGATAAAAATCAATGTGTTTTCATTAGTATTAACTAAAATGTTCCTGATTTTCCGTTTATATTACCGATGGAAGATGTACACGAAAATCGCTCTATTCCGGCTGAAACGTCGATATATGCAATAAAAACAGAACTTCCCCCCTTTTCAATATCGTACTCAGTATTTTAACGAGAAACAAATAGATGATTGAAAATGAAGTATTTAAGGTTATTATCTAATCAATTATGTGTTTGCATAATTTTTATCGTATATATATATATATATATGAATTAATACCCATAGACTGAAAATTCACAAAAACGTGGAAAACGGCAAAATATTGCCTAATTCGATGATATTTTGTTTAAATCACATAAAGGAAAAGGGGATCATAATTGTCAAAATATTGCTAAATTCGATGATTTTTCGTACGAAACAAAATGCAAGAAAACTTGCTTAAAATGCAATATTATGCGAAATTCTGATATATGACGGCCAAATCACATATCGTGATTCTACATGAAAGAGAATCGAAATATTGGTTAAAATGAATATATTTACGTAGTATCAAACTACATGAAAAACGTGAAAAAAGTCACTATTTAACCATATTTGAGGATTTTAACTTCAAATCATAGAGCGAGGTTTCGTATTATTTAGATCCAAGAAAAGACTTCTGACAATGTTGTTTCCAATACAAATGATAAAAATCAATGTGTTTTCATTAGAATTAACTAAAATGTTCCTGATTTTCCGTTTATATTACCGAGGGAAGATGTACACGTAAAACCGCTCTAATCCGGCTGAAACGTCGATATATGCAATAAAAACCGAACTTCTCCCCTTTTCAATATCTTACTCAGTATTTTTACGAGAAACAAATAGATGATTGAAAATGAAGTATTTAAGGTTATTATCTAATCAATTATGTTTTTGCATAATTTTTATCGTATATATATGAATTAATACCCATAGACTGTAAATTCACAAAAACGAGGAAAACGGCAAAATATTGCCTAATTCGATGATATTTTGTTTAAGTCACATAAAGGAAAAGGGGATGATAAACGTCAAAATATTGCTAAATTCGATGATTTTGCGTATGAAACAAAATGCAAGAAAACTTGCTTAAAATGCAATATTTTGCGAAATTCTGATATTTGACGGCCAAATCACATATCGTGATTCTACATGAAATAGAATCGAAATATTGGTTAAAATGAATATATTTACGTAGTATCAAACTACATGAAAAACGTGAAAAAAGTCACTATTTAACCATATTTGAGGATTTTACCTTCAAATCATAGAGCGAGGTTTCGTATTATTTAGATCCAAGAAAAGACATATGACAATGTTGTTTCCAATACAAATGATAAAAATCAATGTGTTTTCATTAGAATTAACTAAAATGATCCTGATTTTCCGTTTATATTACCGAGGGAAGATGTACACGTAAAACCGCTCTAATCCGGCTGAAACGTCGATATATGCAATAAAAACCGAACTACTTCCCTTTTCAACATCTTACTCAGTATTTTAACGAGAAAAAAATAGATGATTGAAAATGAAGTATTTAAGGTTATTATCTAATCAATTATGTGTTTGCATAATTTTTATCGTATATATATGAATTAATACCCATAGACTGTAAATTCACAAAAACGTGGAAAACGGCAAAATATTGCCTAATTCGATGATATTTTGTTTAAGTCACATAAAGGAAAAGTGGATGATAAACGTCAAAATATTGCTATATTCGATGATTTTGCGTATGAAACAAAATGCAAGAAAACTTGCTTAAATTGCAATATTTTGCGAAATTCTGATATTTGAAGGCCAAATAACATATCGTGATTCTACATGAAATAGAATCGAAATATTGGTTAAAATTAATATATTTACGTAGTATCAAACTACATGAAAAACGTGAAAAAAGTCACTATTTAACCATATTTGAGGATTTTAACTTCAAATCACAGAGCGAGGTTTCGTATTATTTAGATCCAAGAAAAGACATATGACAATGTTGTTTCCAATACAAATGTTAAAAATCAATGTGTTTTCATTAGAATTATCTAAAATGTTCCTGATTTTCCGTTTATATTACCGAGGGAAGATGTACACGTAAAACCACTCTAATCCGGCTGAAACGTCGATATATGCAATAAAAACCGAAGTTCTCCCCTTTTCGATATTTTACTCAGTATTTTAACGAGAAACAAATAGATGATTGAAAAAAAGTATT
This sequence comes from Procambarus clarkii, assembly GCF_040958095.1. Lineage (NCBI taxonomy): Eukaryota > Metazoa > Arthropoda > Malacostraca > Decapoda > Cambaridae > Procambarus > Procambarus clarkii. The sequence continues at coordinate 191,885 of NC_091182.1, read as the reverse complement.
TAAGGTTATTATCTAATCAATTATGTGTTTGCATAATTTTTATCGTATATATATATATGAATTAATACCCATAGACTGAAAATTCACAAAAACGTGGAAAACGGCAAAATATTGCCTAATTCGATGATATTTTGTTTAAATCACATAAAGGAAAAGGGGATGATAATTGTCAAAATATTGCTAAATTCGATGATTTTTCGTACGAAACAAAATGCAAGAAAACTTGCTTAAAATGCAATATTATGCGAAATTCTGATATATGACGGCCAAATCACATATCGTGATTCTACATGAAAGAGAATCGAAATATTGGTTAAAATGAATATATTTACGTAGTATCAAACTACATGAAAAACGTGAAAAAAGTCACTATTTAACCATATTTGAGGATTTTAACTTCAAATCATAGAGCGAGGTTTCGTATTATTTAGATCCAAGAAAAGACATATGACAATGCTGTTTCCAATACAAATGATAAAAATTAATGTGTTTTCATTAGAAATAACTAAAATGTTCCTGATTTTCCGTTTATATTACCGAGGGAAGATGTACACGTAAAACCGCTCTAATCCGGCTGAAACGTCGATATATGCAATAAAAACCGAACTTCTCCCCTTTTCAATATCTTACTCAGTATTTTAACGAGAAACAAATAGTTGATTGAAAATGAAGTATTTAAGGTTATTATCTAATCATTTTAATCATTAATCATAATTATTATGTGTTTGCATCATTTTTATCGTATATATAATGAATTAATACCAATAAACTGAAAATTCACTTAAACGTTGAAAAACGGCAAAATATTGCCTAATTCGATGATATTTTGTTTAAATCACATAAAGGAAAAGGGGGATGATAAACGTCAAAATATTGCTAAATTCGATGATTTTCCGTACGAAACAAAATGCAAGAGAACTTGCTTAAAATGCAATATTATGCGAAATTCTGAGCTTTGAAGGCCAAATAACATATCGTTATACTACATGAAATAGTATCGAAATATTGGTAAAAATGAATATATTTACGTAATATCAAAGTACATGATTAACGTGAAAAAAGTCACAATTTTACCATATTTGAGGATTTTACCTTTAAATCATAGAGCGAGGTTTCGTATTATTTAGATCCAAGAAAAGACATTTGACAATGTTGTTTCCAATACAAATGATAAAAAACAATGTGTTTTCATTAGAATTAACTAAAATGTTCTTGATTTTCCGTTTATATTACCGAGGGAAGATGTACACGTAAAACCGCTCTAATCCGGCTGAAACGTCGATATATGCAATAAAAACCGAACTTCTCCCCTTTTCGATATTTTACTCAGTATTTTAACGAGAAACAAATAGATGATTGAAAATGAAGGATTTAAGGTTATTATCTAATCAATTATGTGTTTGCATCATTTTTATCGTATATATATGAATTGATACCCATACACTGAAAATTCACAAAATCGTGGAAAAACGGCAAAATATTGCCTAATTCGATGATAATTTGTTTAAATCACATAAAGGAAAAGGGGATGATAAACGTCAAAATAATGCATAATTCGATGATTTTTCGTACGAAACAAAATGCAAGAAAACTTCCTTAAAATGCAATATTATGCGAAATTCTGAGATTTGAAGGCCAAATCACATATCGTGATACTACATGAAATAGAATCGAAATATTGGTAAAAATGAATATATTTACGTAGTATCAAACTAAATGAAAAACGTGAAAAAAGTCACTATTTAACCATATTTGAGGATTTTAACTCCAAATCATAGAGCGAGGTTTCGTATTATTTAGATCCAAGAAAAGACATATGACAATGTTGTTTCATATACAAATGATAAAAAACAATTTGTTTTCATTAGAATTAACTAAAATGTTCTTGATTTCCCGTTTATATTACCGAGGGAAGATGTACACGTAAAACCGCTCTAATCCGGCTGAAACGTCGATATATGCAATAAAAACCGAACTTCTCCCCTTTTCTATATCTTACTCAGTATTTTAACGAGAAACAAATAGATGATTGAAAATGAAGTATTTAAGGTTATTATCTAATCAATTATGTGTTTTCATCATTTTTATCGTATATATATGAATTATTACCCATAGACTGTAAATTCACAAAAAAGTGGAAAACGGCAAAATATTGCCTAATTCGATGATATTTTGTTTAAATCCCATAAAGGAAAAGGGGATGATAAACGTCAAAATATTGCTAAATTCGATGATTTTTCGAACGAAACAAGATGCAAGAAAACTTGCTTAAAATGCAATATTATGCGAAATTCTGAGATTTGAAGGCCAAATCACATATCGTGACACTTCATGAAATAGTATCGAAATATTGGTAAAAATGAATATATTTACGTAATATCAAACTACATAAAAAACGTGAAAAAAGTCAATATTTAACCATATTTGAGGATTTTAACTTCAAATCATAGAGCGAGGTTTTGTATTATTTAGATCCAAGAAAAGACATATGACAATGTTGTTTCCAATACAAATGATAAAAATCAATGTGTTTTCATTAATATTAACTAAAATGTTCCTGATTTTCCGTTTATATTACCGATGGAAGATGTACACGAAAATCGCTCTATTCCGGCTGAAACGTCGATATATGCAATAAAAACAGAACTTCTCCCATTTTCAATATCGTACTCAGTATTTTAACGAGAAACAAATAGATGATTGAAAATGAAGTATTTAAGGTTATTATCTAATCAATTATGTGTTTCCATCATTTATATCGTATATATATGAATTAATACCCATAGACTGAAAATTCACAAAAACGTGGAAAAACGGCAAAATATTGCCTAATTCGATGTTATTTTGTTTAAATCACATAAAGGAAAAGGGGATGATAAACGTCAAAATATTGCTAAATTCGAAGATTTTTCGTACGAAACAAAATGCAAGAAAACTTGCTTAAAATGCAATATTATGCGAAATTCTAAGATTTGAAGGCCAAATCACGTATCGTGATACTACATGAAATAGTATCGAAATATTGGTAAAAATGAATATGTTTACGTAATATCAAACTACATGATTAACGTGAAAAAGTCACTATTTTACCATATATGAGGATTTTACCTTCAAATCATAGAGCGAGGTTTCGTATTATTTAGATCCAAGAAAAGACATATGACAATGTTGTTTCCAATACAAATAATAAAAATCAATGTGTTTTCATCTGAATTAACTAAAATGTTCCTGATTTTCCGTTTATATTACCGAGGGAAGATGTACACGTAAAACCGCTCTAATCCGGCTGAAACGTCGATATATGCAATAAAAACCGAACTTCTCCCCTTTTCAATATCTTACTCAGTATTTTAACGAGAAACAAATAGTTGATTGAAAATGAAGTATTTAAGGTTATTATCTAATCATTTTAATCATTAATCATAATTATTATGTGTTTGCATCATTTTTATCGTATATATAATGAATTAATACCAATAAACTGAAAATTCACTTAAACGTGGAAAAACGGCAAAATATTGCCTAATTCGATGATATTTTGTTTAAATCACATAAAGGAAAAGGGGGATGATAAACGTCAAAATATTGCTAAATTCGATGATTTTCCGTACGAAACAAAATGCAAGAGAACTTGCTTAAAATGCAATATTATGCGAAATTCTGAGATTTGAAGGCCAAATAACATATCGTTATACTACATGAAATAGAATCGAAATATTGGTTAAAATGAATATATTTACGTAGTATCAAACTACATGAAAAACGTGAAAAAAGTCACTATTTAACAATATTTGAGGATTTTAAATTCAAATCATAGAGCGAGGTTTCGTATTATTTAGATCCAAGAAAAGACATATGACAATGTTGTTTCCAATACAAATGATAAAAATCAATGTGTTTTCATTAGTATTAACTAAAATGTTCCTGATTTTCCGTTTTTATTACCGATGGAAGATGTACACGAAAATCGCTCTATTCCGGCTGAAACGTCGATATATGCAATAAAAACAGAACTTCTCCCCTTTTCAATATCGTACTCAGTATTTTAACGAGAAACAAATAGATGATTGAAAATGAAGTATTTAAGGTTATTATCTAATCAATTATGTGTTTGCATCATTTTTATCGTATACATATGAATTAATACCCATAGACTGAAAATTCACAAAAACGTGGAAAAACGGCAAAATATTGCCTAATTCGATGATATTTTGTTTAAATCCCATAAAGGAAAAGGGGATGATAAACGTCAAAATATTGCTAAATTCGATGATTTTTCGTACGAAACAAGATGCAAGAAAACTTGCTTAAAATGCAATATTATGCGAAATTCTGAGATTTGCAGGCCAAATCACATATCGTGATACTACATGAAATAGTATCGAAATATTGGTAAAAATGAATATATTTACGTAATATCAATGTACATGATTAACGTGAAAAAAGTCACAATTTTACCATATTTGAGGATTTTACCTTTAAATCATAGAGCGAGGTTTCGTATTATTTAGATCCAAGAAAAGACATTTGACAATGTTGTTTCCAATACAAATGATAAAAAACAATGTGTTTTCATTAGAATTAACTAAAATGTTCTTGATTTTCCGTTTATATTACCGAGGAAAGATGTACACGTAAAACCGCTCTAATCCGGCTGAAACGTCGATATATGCAATAAAAACAGAACTTCTCCCCTTTTCAATATCTTACTCAGTATTTTAACGAGAAACAAATAGATGATTGAAAATGAAGGATATAAGGTTATTATCTAATCAATTATGTGTTTGCATCATTTTTATCGTATATATATGAATTGATACCCATAGACTGTAAATTCACAAAAACGTGGAAAACGGCAAAATATTGCCTAATTCGATGAAATTTTGTTTAAGTCACATAAAGGAAAAGGGGATGATAAACGTCAAAATATTGCTAAATTCGATGATTTTTCGTATGAAACAAAATGCAAGAAAACTTGCTTAAAATGCAATATTTTGCGAAATTCTGATATTTGACGGCCAAATCACATATCGTGATTCTAAATGAAATAGAATCGAAATATTGGTTAAAATGAATATATTTACGTAGTATCAAACTACATGAAAAACGTGAAAAAAGTCACTATTTAACCCTATTTGAGGATTTTACCTTCAAATCATAGAGCGAGGTTTCGTATTATTTAGATCCAAGAAAAGACATATGACAATGTGGTTTCCAATACAAATGATAAAAATCAATGTGTTTTCATTAGAATTAACTAAAATGTTCCTGATTTTCCGTTTATATTACCGAGGGAAGATGTACACGTAAAACCACTCTAATCCGGCTGAAACGTCGATATATGCAATAAAAACCGAAGTTCTCCCCTTTTCGATATTTTACTCAGTATTTTAAAGAGAAACAAATAGATGATTGAAAAAAAGTATTTAAGGTTATTATCTAATCAATTATGTGTTTGCATAATTTTTATCGTATATATATATGAATTAATACCCATAGACTGTAAATTCACAAAAACGTGGAAAACGGCTAAATATTGCCTAATTCGATGAAATTTTGTTTAAGTCACATAAAGGAAAAGGGGATGATAAACGTCAAAATATTGCTAAATTCGATGATTTCTCGTATGAAACAAAATGCAAGAAAACTTGCTTAAAATGCAATATTATGCGAAATTCTGATATATGACGGCCAAATCACATATCGTGATTCTACATGAAAGAGAATCGAAATATTGGTTAAAATGAATATATTTACGTAGTATCAAACTACATGAAAAACGTGAAAAAAGTCACTATTTAACCATATTTGAGGATTTTAACTTCAAATCATAGAGCGAGGTTTCGTATTATTTAGATCCAAGAAAAGACATATGACAATGTTGTTTCCAATACAAATGATAAAAATTAATGTGTTTTCATTAGAAATAACTAAAATGTTCCTGATTTTCCGTTTATATTACCGAGGGAAGATGTACACGTAAAACCTCTCTAATCCGGCTGAAACGTCGATATATGCAATAAAAACCGAACTTCTCCCCTTTTCAATATCTTACTCAGTATTTTTACGAGAAACAAATAGATGATTGAAAATGAAGTATTTAAGGTTATTATCTAATCAATTATGTGTTTGCATAATTTTTATCGTATATATATGAATTAATACCCATAGACTGTAAATTCACAAAAACGTGGAAAACGGCAAAATATTGCCTAATTCGATGATATTTTGTTTAAGTCACATAAAGGAAAAGGGGATGATAAACGTCAAAATATTGCTAAATTCGATGATTTTGCGTATGAAACAAAATGCAAGAAAACTTGCTTAAAATGCAATATTTTGCGAAATTCTGATATTTGACGGCCAAATCACATATCGTGATTCTACATGAAATAGAATCGAAATATTGGTTAAAATGAATATATTTACGTAGTATCAAACTACATGAAAAACGTGAAAAAAGTCACTATTTAACCATATTTGAGGATTTTACCTACAAATCATAGAGCGAGGTTTCGTATTATTTAGATCCAAGAAAAGACATATGACAATGTTGTTTACAATACAAATGATAAAAATCAATGTGTTTTCATTAGAATTAACTAAAATGTTCCTGATTTTCCATTTATATTACCGAGGGAAGATGTACACGTAAAACCGCTCTAATCCGGCTGAAACGTCGATATATGCAATAAAAACCGAATTACTCCCCTTTTCAATACCTTACTCAGTATTTTAACGAGAAACAAATAGATGATTGAAAATGAAGTATTTAAGGTTATTATCTAATCAATTATGTGTTTGCATAATTTTTATCGTATATATATGAATTAATACCCATAGACTGAAAATTCACAAAAACGTGGAAAACGGCAAAATATTGCCTAATTCGATGATATTTTGTTTAAGTCATATAAAGGAAAAGGGGATGATAAACGTCAAAATATTGCTAAATTTGATGATTTTTCGTACGAAACAAAATGCAAGAAAACTTGCTTAAAATGCAATATTATGCGAAATTCTGAGATTTGAAGGCCAAATCACATATCGTGATACTACATGAAATAGTATCGAAATATTGGTAAAAATGAATATATTTACGTAATATCAAACTACATGAAAAACGTGAAAAAAGTCAATATTTAACCATATTTGAGGATTTTAACTTCAAATCATAGAGCGAGGTTTTGTATTATTTAGATCCAAGAAAAGACATATGACAATATTGTTTCCAATACAAATGATAAAAATCAATGTGTTTTCATTAGTATTAACTTAAATGTTCCTGATTTTCCGTTTATATTACCAATGGAAGATGTACACGAAAATCGCTCTATTCCGGCTGAAACGTCGATATATGCAATAAAAACAGAACTTCTCCCCTTTTCAATATCGTACTCAGTATTTTAACGAGAAACAAATAGATGATTGAAAATGAAGTATTTAAGGTTATTATCTAATCAATTATGTGTTTCCTTCATTTATATCGTATATATAGGAATTAATACCCATAGACTGAAAATTCACTTAAACGTTGAAAAACGGCAAAATATTGCCTAATTCGATGATATTTTGTTTAAATCACATAAAGGAAAAGGGGGATGATAAACGTCAAAATATTGCTAAATTCGATGATTTTCCGTACGAAACAAAATGCAAGAGAACTTGCTTAAAATGCAATATTATGCGAAATTCTGAGATTTGAAGGCCAAATAACATATCGTTATACTACATGAAATAGTATCGAAATATTGGTAAAAATGAATATATTTACGTAATATCAAAGTACATGATTAACGTGAAAAAAGTCACAATTTTACCATATTTGAGGATTTTACCTTTAAATCATAGAGCGAGGTTTCGTATTATTTAGATCCAAGAGAAGACATTTGACAATGTTGTTTCCAATACAAATGATAAAAAACAATGTGTTTTCATTAGAATTAACTAAAATGTTCTTGATTTTCCGTTTATATTACCGAGGGAAGACGTACACGTAAAACCGCTCTAATCCGGCTGAAACGTCGATATATGCAATAAAAACCGAACTTCTCCCCTTTTCAATATCTTACTCAGTATTTTAACGAGAAACAAATAGATGATTGAAAATGAAGGATTTAAGGTTATTATCTAATCAATTATGTGTTTGCATCATTTTTATCGTATATATATGAATTGATACCCATAGACTGAAAATTCACAAAAACGTGGAAAAACGGCAAAATATTGCCTAATTCGATGATAATTTGTTTAAATCACATAAAGGAAAAGGGGATGATAAACGTCAAAATAATGCAAAATTCGATGATTTTTCGTACGAAACAAAATGCAAGAAAACTTGCTTAAAATGCAATATTATGCGAAATTCTGAGATTTGAAGGCCAAATCACATATCGTGATACTACATGAAATAGAATCGAAATATTGGTAAAAATGAATATATTTACGTAGTATCAAACTAAATGAAAAACGTGAAAAAGTCACTATTTAACCATATTTGAGGATTTTAACTCCAAATCATAGAGCGAGGTTTCGTATTAATATTTAGATCCAAGAAAAGACATATGACAATGTTGTTTCATATACAAATGATAAAAAACAATATGTTTTCATTAGAATTAACTAAAATGTTCTTGATTTCCCGTTTATATTACCGAGGGAAGATGTACACGTAAAACCGCTCTAATCCGGCTGAAACGTCGATATATGCAATAAAAACGGAACTTCTCCCCTTTTCTATATCTTACTCAGTATTTTAACGAGAAACAAATAGATGATTGAAAATGAAGTATTTAAGGTTATTATCTAATCAATTATGTGTTTTCATCATTTTTATCGTATATATATGAATATATACGATAAAATACCCATAGACTGTAAATTCACAAAAAAGTGGAAAACGGCAAAATATTGCCTAATTCGATGATATTTTGTTTAAATCCCATAAAGGAAAAGGGGATGATAAACGTCAAAATATTGCTAAATTCGATGATTTTTCGTACGAAACAAGATGCAAGAAAACTTGCTTAAAATGCACTATTATGCGAAATTCTGAGATTTGAAGGCCAAATCACATATCTTGATACTACATGAAATAAAATCGAAATATTGGTTAAAATGAATATATTTACGTAGTATCAAACTACATGAAAAACGTGAAAAAAGTCACTATTTAACAATATTTGAGGATTTTAAATTCAAATCATAGAGCGAGGTTTCGTATTATTTAGATCCAAGAAAAGACATATGACAATGTTCTTTCCAATACAAATGATAAAAATCAATGTGTTTTCATTAGTATTAACTAAAATGTTCCTGATTTTCCGTTTTTATTACCGATGGAAGATGTACACGAAAATCGCTCTATTCCGGCTGAAACGTCGATATATGCAATAAAAACAGAACTTCTCCCCTTTTCAATATCGTACTCAGTATTTTAACGAGAAACAAATAGATGATTGCAAATGAAGTATTTAAGGTTATTATCTAATCAATTATGTGTTTGCATCATTTTTATCGTATACATATGAATTAATACCCATAGACTGAAAATTCACAAAAACGTGGAAAAACGGCAAAATATTGCCTAATTCGATGATATTTTGTTTAAATCCCATAAAGGAAAAGGGGATGATAAACGTCAAAATATTGCTAAATTCGATGATTTTTCGTACGAAACAAGATGCAAGAAAACTTGCTTAAAATGCAATATTATGCGAAATTCTGAGATTTGCAGGCCAAATCACATATCGTGATACTACATGAAATAGTATCGAAATATTGGTAAAAATGAATATATTTACGTAATATCAATGTACATGATTAACGTGAAAAAAGTCACAATTTTACCATATTTGAGGATTTTACCTTTAAATCATAGAGCGAGGTTTCGTATTATTTAGATCCAAGAAAAGACATTTGACAATGTTGTTTCCAATACAAATGATAAAAAACAATGTGTTTTCATTAGAATTAACTAAAATGTTCTTGATTTTCCGTTTATATTACCGAGGAAAGATGTACACGTAAAACCGCTCTAATCCGGCTGAAACGTCGATATATGCAATAAAAACCGAACTTCTCCCCTTTTCAATATCTTACTCAGTATTTTAAAGAGAAACAAATAGATGATTGAAAATGAAGGATATAAGGTTATTATCTAATCAATTATGTGTTTGCATCATTTTTATCGTATATATATGAATTGATACCCATAGACTGTAAATTCACAAAAACGTGGAAAACGGCAAAATATTGCCTAATTCGATGAAATTTTGTTTAAGTCACATAAAGGAAAAGGGGATGATAAACGTCAAAATATTGCTAAATTCGATGATTTTTCGTATGAAACAAAATGCAAGAAAACTTGCTTAAAATGCAATATTTTGCGAAATTCTGATATTTGACGGCCAAATCACATATCGTGATTCTAAATGAAATAGAATCGAAATATTGGTTAAAATGAATATATTTACGTAGTATCAAACTACATGAAAAACGTGAAAAAAGTCACTATTTAACCCTATTTGAGGATTTTACCTTCAAATCATAGAGCGAGGTTTCGTATTATTTAGATCCAAGAAAAGACATATAACAATGTGGTTTCCAATACAAATGATAAAAATCAATGTGTTTTCATTAGAATTAACTAAAATGTTCCTGATTTTCCGTTTATATTACCGAGGGAAGATGTACACGTAAAACCACTCTAATCCGGCTGAAACGTCGATATATGCAATAAAAACCGAAGTTCTTCCCTTTTCGATATTTTACTCAGTATTTTAAAGAGAAACAAATAGATGATTGAAAAAAAGTATTTAAGGTTATTATCTAATCAATTATGTGTTTGCATAATTTTTATCGTATATATATATGAATTAATACCCATAGACTGTAAATTCACAAAAACGTGGAAAACGGCAAAATATTGCCTAATTCGATGAAATTTTGTTTAAGTCACATAAAGGAAAAGGGGATGATAAACGTCAAAATATTGCTAAATTCGATGATTTCTCGTATGAAACAAAATGCAAGAAAACTTGCTTAAAATGCAATATTATGCGAAATTCTGAGATTTGAAGGCCAAATCACATATCGTGATACTACATGAAATAGAATCGAAATATTAGTAAAAATGAATATATTTACGTACTATCAAACTACATGAAAAACGTGAAAAAAGTCATTATTTAACCATATTTGAGGATTTTAACTTCAAATCATAGAGCGAGGTTTCGTATAATTTAGATCCAAGAAAAGACATATGACAATGTTGTTTCCAATACAAATGTTAAAAATCAATGTGTTTTCATTAGAATTAACTAAAATGTTCCTGATTTTCCGTTTATATTACCGAGGGAAGATGTACACGTAAAACCACTCTAATCCGGCTGAAACGTCGATATATGCAATAAAAACCGAAGTTCTCCCCTTTTCGATATTTTACTCAGTATTTTAACGAGAAACAAATAGATGATTGAAAAAAAGTATTTAAGGTTATTATCTAATCAATTGTGTTTGCATAATTTTTATCGTATATATATATATGAATTAATACCCATAGACTGAAAAATCACAGAAACGTGGAAAACGGCAAAATATTGCCTAATTCGATGATATTTTGTTTAAATCACATAAAGGAAAAGGGGATGATAATTGTCAAAATATTGCTAAATTCGATGATTTTTCGTACGAAACAAAATGCAAGAAAACTTGCTTAAAATGCAATATTATGCGAAATTCTGATATATGACGGCCAAATCACATATCGTGATTCTACATGAAAGAGAATCGAAATATTGGTTAAAATGAATATATTTACGTAGTATCAAACTACATGAAAAACGTGAAAAAAGTCACTATTTAACCATATTTGAGGATTTTAACTTCAAATCATAGAGCGAGGTTTCGTATTATTTAGATCCAAGAAAAGACATATGACAATGTTGTTTCCAATACAAATGATAAAAATTAATGTGTTTTCATTAGAAATAACTAAAATGTTCCTGATTTTCCGTTTATATTACCGAGGGAAGATGTACACGTAAAACCTCTCTAATCCGGCTGAAACGTCGATATATGCAATAAAAACCGAACTTCTCCCCTTTTCAATATCTTACTCAGTATTTTTACGAGAAACAAATAGATGATTGAAAATGAAGTATTTAAGGTTATTATCTAATCAATTATGTGTTTGCATAATTTTTATCGTATATATATGAATTAATACCCATAGACTGTAAATTCACAAAAACGTGGAAAACGGCAAAATATTGCCTAATTCGATGATATTTTGCTTAAGTCACATAAAGGAAAAGGGGATGATAAACGTCAAAATATTGCTAAATTCGATGATTTTGCGTATGAAACAAAATGCAAGAAAACTTGCTTAAAATGCAATATTTTGCGAAATTCTGATATTTGACGGCCAAATCACATATCGTGATTCTACATGAAATAGAATCGAAATATTGGTTAAAATGAATATATTTACGTAGTATCAAACTACATGAAAAACGTGAAAAAAGTCACTATTTAACCATATTTGAGGATTTTACCTACAAATCATAGAGCGAGGTTTCGTATTATTTAGATCCAAGAAAAGACATATGACAATGTTGTTTACAATACAAATGATAAAAATCAATGTGTTTTCATTAGAATTAACTAAAATGTTCCTGATTTTCCATTTATATTACCGAGGGAAGATGTACACGTAAAACCGCTCTAATCCGGCTGAAACGTCGATATATGCAATAAAAACCGAATTACTCCCCTTTTAAATATCTTACTCAGTATTTTAACGAGAAACAAATAGATGATTGAAAATGAAGTATTTAAGGTTATTATCTAATCAATTATGTGTTTGCATAATTTTTATCGTATATATATGAATTAATACCCATAGACTGAAAATTCACAAAAACGTGGAAAACGGCAAAATATTGCCTAATTCGATGATATTTTGTTTAAGTCATATAAAGGAAAAGGGGATGATAAACGTCAAAATATTGCTAAATTTGATGATTTTTCGTACGAAACAAAATGCAAGAAAACTTGCTTAAAATGCAATATTATGCGAAATTCTGAGATTTGAAGGCCAAATCACATATCGTGATACTACATGAAATAGTATCGAAATATTGGTAAAAATGAATATATTTACGTAATATCAAACTACATGAAAAACGTGAAAAAAGTCAATATTTAACCATATTTGAGGATTTTAACTTCAAATCATAGAGCGAGGTTTTGTATTATTTAGATCCAAGAAAAGACATATGACAATATTGTTTCCAATACAAATGATAAAAATCAATGTGTTTTCATTAGTATTAACTTAAATGTTCCTGATTTTCCGTTTATATTACCAATGGAAGATGTACACGAAAATCGCTCTATTCCGGCTGAAACGTCGATATATGCAATAAAAACAGAACTTCTCCCCTTTTCAATATCGTACTCAGTATTTTAACGAGAAACAAATAGATGATTGAAAATGAAGTATTTAAGGTTATTATCTAATCAATTATGTGTTTCCTTCATTTATATCGTATATATAGGAATTAATACCCATAGACTGAAAATTCACTTAAACGTTGAAAAACGGCAAAATATTGCCTAATTCGATGATATTTTGTTTAAATCACATAAAGGAAAAGGGGGATCATAAACGTCAAAATATTGCTAAATTCGATGATTTTCCGTACGAAACAAAATGCAAGAGAACTTGCTTAAAATGCAATATTATGCGAAATTCTGAGATTTGAAGGCCAAATAACATATCGTTATACTACATGAAATAGTATCGAGATATTGGTAAAAATGAATATATTTACGTAATATCAAAGTACATGATTAACGTGAAAAAAGTCACAATTTTACCATATTTGAGGATTTTACCTTTAAATCATAGAGCGAGGTTTCGTATTATTTAGATCCAAGAAAAGACATTTGACAATGTTGTTTCCAATACAAATGATAAAAAACAATGTGTTTTCATTAGAATTAACTAAAATGTTCTTGATTTTCCGTTTATATTACCGAGGGAAGATATACACGTAAAACCGCTCTAATCCGGCTGAAACGTCGATATATGCAATAAAAACCGAACTTCTCCCCTTTTCAATATCTTACTCAGTATTTTAACGAGAAACAAATAGATGATTGAAAATGAAGGATTTAAGGTTATTATCTAATCAATTATGTGTTTGCATCATTTTTATCGTATATATATGAATTGATACCCATACACTGAAAATTCACAAAAACGTGGAAAAACGGCAAAATATTGCCTAATTCGATGATAATTTGTTTAAATCACATAAAGGAAAAGGGGATGATAAACGTCAAAATAATGCAAAATTCGATGATTTTTCGTACGAAACAAAATGCAAGAAAACTTGCTTAAAATGCAATATTATGCGAAATTCTGAGATTTGAATACCAAATCACATATCGTGATACTACATGAAATAGAATCGAAATATTGGTAAAAATGAATATATTTACGTAGTATCAAACTAAATGAAAAACATGAAAAAAGTCACTATTTAACCATATTTGAGGATTTTAACTCCAAATCATAGAGCGAGGTTTCGTATTATTTAGATCCAAGAAAAGACATATGACAATGTTGTTTCATATACAAATGATAAAAAACAATATGTTTTCATTAGAATTAACTAAAATGTTCTTGATTTCCCGTTTATATTACCGAGGGAAGATGTACACGTAAAACCGCTCTAATCCGGCTGAAACGTCGATATATGCAATAAAAACCGAACTTCTCCCCTTTTCTATATCTTACTCAGTATTTTAACGAGAAACAAATAGATGATTGAAAATGAAGTATTTAAGGTTATTATCTAATCAATTATGTGTTTTCATCATTTTATCGTATATATATTAATTATTACCCATAGACTGTAAATTCACAAAAAAGTGGAAAACGGCAAAATATTGCCTAATTCGATGATATTTTGTTTAAATCCCATAAAGGAAAAGGGGATGATAAACGTCAAAATATTGCTAAATTCGATGATTTTTCGTACGAAACAAGATGCAAGAAAACTTGCTTAAAATGCAATATTATGCGAAATTCTGAGATTTGAAAGCCAAATCACATATCGTGACACTTCATGAAATAGTATCGAAATATTGGTAAAAATGAATATATTTACGTAATATCAAACTACATAAAAAACGTGAAAAAAGTCAATATTTAACCATATTTGAGGATTTTAACTTCAAATCATAGAGCGAGGTTTTGTATTATTTAGATCCAAGAAAAGACATATGACAATGTTGTTTCCAATACAAATGATAAAAATCAATGTGTTTTCATTAGTATTAACTAAAATGTTCCTGATTTTCCGTTTATATTACCGATGGAAGATGTACACGAAAATCGCTCTATTCCGGCTGAAACGTCGATATATGCAATAAAAACAGAACTTCTCCCCTTTTCAATATCGTACTCAGTATTTTAACGAGAAACAAATAGATGATTGAAAATGAAGTATTTAAGGTTATTATCTAATCAATTATGTGTTTCCATCATTTATATCGTATATATATGAATTAATACCCATAGACTGAAAATTCACAAAAACGTGGAAAAACGGCAAAATATTGCCTAATTCGATATTTTGTTTAAATCACATAAAGGAAAAGGGGATGATAAACGTCAAAATATTGCTAAATTCGAAGATTTTTCGTACGAAACAAAATGCAAGAAAACTTGCTTAAAATGCAATATTATGCGAAATTCTAAGATTTGAAGGCCAAATCACGTATCGTGATACTACATGAAATAGTATCGAAATATTGGTAAAAATGAATATGTTTACGAAATATCAAACTATATGATTAACGTGAAAAAGTCACTATTTTACCATATATGAGGATTTTACCTTCAAATCATAGAGCGAGGTTTCGTATTATTTAGATCCAAGAAAAGACATATGACAATGTTGTTTCCAATACAAATAATAAAAATCAATGTGTTTTCATCAGAATTAACTAAAATGTTCCTGATTTTCCGTTTATATTACCGAGGGAAGATGTACACGTAAAACCGCTCTAATCCGGCTGAAACGTCGATATATGCAATAAAAACCGAACTTCTCCCCTTTTCAATATCTTACTCAGTATTTTAACGAGAAACAAATAGTTGATTGAAAATGAAGTATTTAAGGTTATTATCTAATCATTTTAATCATTAATCATAATTATTATGTGTTTGCATCATTTTTATCGTATATATAATGAATTAATACCAATAAACTGAAAATTTACTTAAACGTGGAAAAACGGCAAAATATTGCCTAATTCGATGATATTTTGTTTAAATCACATAAAGGAAAAGGGGGATGATAAACGTCAAAATATTGCTAAATTCGATGATTTTCCGTACGAAACAAAATGCAAGAGAACTTGCTTAAAATGCAATATTATGCGAAATTCTGAGATTTGAAGGCCAAATAACATATCGTTATACTACATGAAATAGTATCGAAATATTGGTAAAAATGAATATATTTACGTAATATCAAAGTACATGATTAACGTGAAAAAAGTCACAATTATACCATATTTGAGGATTTTACCTTTAAATCATAGAGCGAGGTTTCGTATTATTTAGATCCAAGAGAAGACATTTGACAATGTTGTTTCCAATACAAATGATAAAAAACAATGTGTTTTCATTAGAATTAACTAAAATGTTCTTGATTTTCCGTTTATATTACCGAGGGAAGATGTACACGTAAAACCGCTCTAATCCGGCTGAAACGTCGATATATGCAATAAAAACCGAACTTCTCCCCTTTTCAATATCTTACTCAGTATTTTAACGAGAAACAAATAGATGATTGAAAATGAAGTATTTAAGGTTATTATCTAATCAATTATGTGTTTGCATAATTTTTATCGTATATATATGAATTAATACCCATAGACTGTAAATTCACAAAAACGTGGAAAACGGCAAAATATTGCCTAATTCGATGATATTTTGTTTAAGTCACATAAAGGAAAAGGGGATGATAAACGTCAAAATATTGCTAAATTCGATGATTTTGCGTATGAAACAAAATGCAAGAAAACTTGCTTAAAATGCAATATTTTGCGAAATTCTGATATTTGACGGCCAAATCACATATCGTGATTCTACATGAAATAGAATCGAAATATTGGTTAAAATGAATATATTTACGTAGTATCAAACTACATGAAAAACGTGAAAAAAGTCACTATTTAACCATATTTGAGGATTTTACCTACAAATCATAGAGCGAGGTTTCGTATTATTTAGATCCAAGAAAAGACATATGACAATGTTGTTTTCAATACAAATGATAAAAATCAATGTGTTTTCATTAGAATTAACTAAAATGTTCCTGATTTTCCATTTATATTACCGAGGGAAGATGTACACGTAAAACCGCTCTAATCCGGCTGAAACGTCGATATATGCAATAAAAACCGAATTACTCCCCTTTTCAATATCTTACTCAGTATTTTAACGAGAAACAAATAGATGATTGAAAATGAAGTATTTAAGGTTATTATCTAATCAATTATGTGTTTGCATAATTTTTATCGTATATATATGAATTAATACCCATAGACTGAAAATTCACAAAAACGTGGAAAACGGCAAAATATTGCCTAATTCGATGATATTTTGTTTAAGTCATATAAAGGAAAAGGGGATGATAAACGTCAAAATATTGCTAAATTTGATGATTTTTCGTACGAAACAAAATGCAAGAAAACTTGCTTAAAATGCAATATTATGCGAAATTCTGAGATTTGAAGGCCAAATCACATATCGTGATACTACATGAAATAGTATCGAAATATTGGTAAAAATGAATATATTTACGTAATATCAAACTACATGAAAAACGTGAAAAAAGTCAATATTTAACCATATTTGAGGATTTTAACTTCAAATCATAGAGCGAGGTTTTGTATTATTTAGATCCAAGAAAAGACATATGACAATGTTGTTTCCAATACAAATGATAAAAATCAATGTGTTTTCATTAGTATTAACTTAAATGTTCCTGATTTTCCGTTTATATTACCAATGGAAGATGTACACGAAAATCGCTCTATTCCGGCTGAAACGTCGATATATGCAATAAAAACAGAACTTCTCCCCTTTTCAATATCGTACTCAGTATTTTAACGAGAAACAAATAGGTGATTGAAAATGAAGTATTTAAGGTTATTATCTAATCAATTATGTGTTTCCTTCATTTATATCGTATATATAGAAATTAATACCCATAGACTGAAAATTCACTTAAACGTTGAAAAACGGCAAAATATTGCCTAATTCGATGATATTTTGTTTAAATCACATAAAGGAAAAGGGGGATGATAAACGTCAAAATATTGCTAAATTCGATGATTTTCCGTACGAAACAAAATGCAAGAGAACTTGCTTAAAATGCAATATTATGCGAAATTCTGAGATTTGAAGGCCAAATAACATATCGTTATACTACATGAAATAGTATCGAAATATTGGTAAAAATGAATATATTTACGTAATATCAAAGTACATGATTAACGTGAAAAAAGTCACAATTTTACCATATTTGAGGATTTTACCTTTAAATCATAGAGCGAGGTTTCGTATTATTTAGATCCAAGAAAAGACATTTGACAATGTTGTTTCCAATACAAATGATAAAAAACAATGTGTTTTCATTAGAATTAACTAAAATGTTCTTGATTTTCCGTTTATATTACCGAGGGAAGATGTACACGTAAAACCGCTCTAATCCGGCTGAAACGTCGATATATGCAATAAAAACCGAACTTCTCCCCTTTTCAATATCTTACTCAGTATTTTAACGAGAAACAAATAGATGATTGAAAATGAAGGATTTAAGGTTATTATCTAATCAATTATGTGTTTGCATCATTTTTATCGTATATATATGAATTGATACCCATACACTGAAAATTCACAAAAACGTGGAAAAACGGCAAAATATTGCCTAATTCGATGATAATTTGTTTAAATCACATAAAGGAAAAGGGGATGATAAACGTCAAAATAATGCAAAATTCGATGATTTTTCGTACGAAACAAAATGCAAGAAAACTTGCTTAAAATGCAATATTATGCGAAATTCTGAGATTTGAATACCAAATCACATATCGTGATACTACATGAAATAGAATCGAAATATTGGTAAAAATGAATATATTTACGTAGTATCAAACTAAATGAAAAACATGAAAAAAGTCACTATTTAACCATATTTGAGGATTTTAACTCCAAATCATAGAGCGAGGTTTCGTATTATTTAG
Organism: Procambarus clarkii; assembly: GCF_040958095.1. Taxonomy (NCBI): domain Eukaryota; kingdom Metazoa; phylum Arthropoda; class Malacostraca; order Decapoda; family Cambaridae; genus Procambarus; species Procambarus clarkii. Next base: position 172,550 of record NC_091182.1, on the reverse strand, counting down.
ATCCAAGAAAAGACATATGACAATGTTGTTTCATATACAAATGATAAAAAACAATATGTTTTCATTAGAATTAACTAAAATGTTCTTGATTTCCCGTTTATATTACCGAGGGAAGATGTACACGTAAAACCGCTCTAATCCGGCTGAAACGTCGATATATGCAATAAAAACCGAACTTCTCCCCTTTTCTATATCTTACTCAGTATTTTAACGAGAAACAAATAGATGATTGAAAATGAAGTATTTAAGGTTATTATCTAATCAATTATGTGTTTTCATCATTTTATCGTATATATATGAATTATTACCCATAGACTGTAAATTCACAAAAAAGTGGAAAACGGCAAAATATTGCCTAATTCGATGATATTTTGTTTAAATCCCATAAAGGAAAAGGGGATGATAAACGTCAAAATATTGCTAAATTCGATGATTTTTCGTACGAAACAAGATGCAAGAAAACTTGCTTAAAATGCAATATTATGCGAAATTCTGAGATTTGAAAGCCAAATCACATATCGTGACACTTCATGAAATAGTATCGAAATATTGGTAAAAATGAATATATTTACGTAATATCAAACTACATAAAAAACGTGAAAAAAGTCAATATTTAACCATATTTGAGGATTTTAACTTCAAATCATAGAGCGAGGTTTTGTATTATTTAGATCCAAGAAAAGACATATGACAATGTTGTTTCCAATACAAATGATAAAAATCAATGTGTTTTCATTAGTATTAACTAAAATGTTCCTGATTTTCCGTTTATATTACCGATGGAAGATGTACACGAAAATCGCTCTATTCCGGCTGAAACGTCGATATATGCAATAAAAACAGAACTTCTCCCCTTTTCAATATCGTACTCAGTATTTTAACGAGAAACAAATAGATGATTGAAAATGAAGTATTTAAGGTTATTATCTAATCAATTATGTGTTTCCATCATTTATATCGTATATATATGAATTAATACCCATAGACTGAAAATTCACAAAAACGTGGAAAAACGGCAAAATATTGCCTAATTCGATATTTTGTTTAAATCACATAAAGGAAAAGGGGATGATAAACGTCAAAATATTGCTAAATTCGAAGATTTTTCGTACGAAACAAAATGCAAGAAAACTTGCTTAAAATGCAATATTATGCGAAATTCTAAGATTTGAAGGCCAAATCACGTATCGTGATACTACATGAAATAGTATCGAAATATTGGTAAAAATGAATATGTTTACGAAATATCAAACTATATGATTAACGTGAAAAAGTCACTATTTTACCATATATGAGGATTTTACCTTCAAATCATAGAGCGAGGTTTCGTATTATTTAGATCCAAGAAAAGACATATGACAATGTTGTTTCCAATACAAATAATAAAAATCAATGTGTTTTCATCAGAATTAACTAAAATGTTCCTGATTTTCCGTTTATATTACCGAGGGAAGATGTACACGTAAAACCGCTCTAATCCGGCTGAAACGTCGATATATGCAATAAAAACCGAACTTCTCCCCTTTTCAATATCTTACTCAGTATTTTAACGAGAAACAAATAGTTGATTGAAAATGAAGTATTTAAGGTTATTATCTAATCATTTTAATCATTAATCATAATTATTATGTGTTTGCATCATTTTTATCGTATATATAATGAATTAATACCAATAAACTGAAAATTCACTTAAACGTGGAAAAACGGCAAAATATTGCCTAATTCGATGATATTTTGTTTAAATCACATAAAGGAAAAGGGGGATGATAAACGTCAAAATATTGCTAAATTCGATGATTTTCCGTACGAAACAAAATGCAAGAGAACTTGCTTAAAATGCAATATTATGCGAAATTCTGAGATTTGAAGGCCAAATAACATATCGTTATACTACATGAAATAGTATCGAAATATTGGTAAAAATGAATATATTTACGTAATATCAAAGTACATGATTAACGTGAAAAAAGTCACAATTATACCATATTTGAGGATTTTACCTTTAAATCATAGAGCGAGGTTTCGTATTATTTAGATCCAAGAGAAGACATTTGACAATGTTGTTTCCAATACAAATGATAAAAAACAATGTGTTTTCATTAGAATTAACTAAAATGTTCTTGATTTTCCGTTTATATTACCGAGGGAAGATGTACACGTAAAACCGCTCTAATCCGGCTGAAACGTCGATATATGCAATAAAAACCGAACTTCTCCCCTTTTCAATATCTTACTCAGTATTTTAACGAGAAACAAATAGATGATTGAAAATGAAGGATTTAAGGTTATTATCTAATCAATTATGTGTTTGCATCATTTTTATCGTATATATATGAATTGATACCCATAGACTGAAAATTCACAAAAACGTGGAAAAACGGCAAAATATTGCCTAATTCGATGATAATTTGTTTAAATCACATAAAGGAAAAGGGGATGATAAACGTCAAAATAATGCAAAATTCGATGATTTTTCGTACGAAACAAAATGCAAGAAAACTTGCTTAAAATGCAATATTATGCGAAATTCTGAGATTTGAAGGCCAAATCACATATCGTGATACTACATGAAATAGAATCGAATTATTGGTAAAAATGAATATATTTACGTAGTATCAAACTAAATGAAAAACGTGAAAAAAGTCACTATTTAACCATATTTGAGGATTTTAACTCCAAATCATTGAGCGAGGTTTCGTATTATTTAGATCCAAGAAAAGACATTTGACAATGTTGTTTCCAATACAAATGATAAAAAACAATGTGTTTTCATTAGAATTTAGTAAAATGTTCTTGATTTTCCGTTTATATTACCGAGGGAGGATGTACACGTAAAACCGCTCTAATCCGGCTGAAACGTCGATATATGCAATAAAAACCGAACTTCTCCCCTTTTCAATATCTTACTCAGTATTTTAACGTGAAACAAATAGTTGATTGAAAATGAAGTATTTAAGGTTATTATCTAATCATTTTAATCATTAATCATAATTATTATGTGTTTGCATCATTTTTATCGTAGATATAATGAATTAATACCAATAAACTGAAAATTCACATAAACGTGGAAAAACGGCAAAATATTTCCTAATTCGATGATATTTTGTTTAAATCACATAAAGGAAAAGGGGATGATAAACGTCAAAATATTGCTAAATTCGATGATTTTTGGTACGAAACAAAATGCAAGAGAACTTGCTTAAAATGCAATATTATGGGAAATTCTGGGATTTGAAGGCCAAATAACATATCGTTATACTACATGAAATAGTATCGAAATATTGGTAAAAATGAATATATTTACGTAATATCAAAGTACATGATTAACGTGAAAAAAGTCACACTTTTACCATATTTGAGGATTTTACCTTCAAATCATAGAGCGAGGTTTCGTATTATTTAGATCCAAGAAAAGACATTTGACAATGTTGTTTCCAATACAAATGATAAAAAACAATGTGTTTTCATTAGAATTAAGTAAAATGTTCTTGATTTTCCGTTTATATTACCGAGGGAAGATGTACACGTAAAACCGCTCTAATCCGGCTGAAACGTCGATATATGCAATAAAAACCGAACTTCTCCCCTTTTCAATATCTTACTCAGTATTTTAACGAGAAACAAATAGATGATTGAAAATGAAGGATTTAAGGTTATTATCTAATCAATTATGTGTTTGCATCATTTTTATCGTATATATATGAATTGATACCCATACACTGAAAATTCACAAAAACGTGGAAAAACGGCAAAATATTGCCTAATTCGATGATAATTTGTTTAAATCACATAAAGGAAAAGGGGATGATAAACGTCAAAATAATGCAAAATTCGATGATTTTTCGTACGAAACAAAATGCAAGAAAACTTGCTTAAAATGCAATATTATGCGAAATTCTGAGATTTGAATACCAAATCACATATCGTGATACTACATGAAATAGAATCGAAATATTGGTAAAAATGAATATATTTACGTAGTATCAAACTAAATGAAAAACATGAAAAAAGTCACTATTTAACCATATTTGAGGATTTTAACTCCAAATCATAGAGCGAGGTTTCGTATTATTTAGATCCAAGAAAAGACATATGACAATGTTGTTTCATATACAAATGATAAAAAACAATATGTTTTCATTAGAATTAACTAAAATGTTCTTGATTTCCCGTTTATATTACCGAGGGAAGATGTACACGTAAAACCGCTCTAATCCGGCTGAAACGTCGATATATGCAATAAAAACCGAACTTCTCCCCTTTTCTATATCTTACTCAGTATTTTAACGAGAAACAAATAGATGATTGAAAATGAAGTATTTAAGGTTATTATCTAATCAATTATGTGTTTTCATCATTTTATCGTATATATATGAATTATTACCCATAGACTGTAAATTCACAAAAAAGTGGAAAACGGCAAAATATTGCCTAATTCGATGATATTTTGTTTAAATCCCATAAAGGAAAAGGGGATGATAAACGTCAAAATATTGCTAAATTCGATGATTTTTCGTACGAAACAAGATGCAAGAAAACTTGCTTAAAATGCAATATTATGCGAAATTCTGAGATTTGAAAGCCAAATCACATATCGTGACACTTCATGAAATAGTATCGAAATATTGGTAAAAATGAATATATTTACGTAATATCAAACTACATAAAAAACGTGAAAAAAGTCAATATTTAACCATATTTGAGGATTTTAACTTCAAATCATAGAGCGAGGTTTTGTATTATTTAGATCCAAGAAAAGACATATGACAATGTTGTTTCCAATACAAATGATAAAAATCAATGTGTTTTCATTAGTATTAACTAAAATGTTCCTGATTTTCCGTTTATATTACCGATGGAAGATGTACACGAAAATCGCTCTATTCCGGCTGAAACGTCGATATATGCAATAAAAACAGAACTTCTCCCCTTTTCAATATCGTACTCAGTATTTTAACGAGAAACAAATAGATGATTGAAAATGAAGTATTTAAGGTTATTATCTAATCAATTATGTGTTTCCATCATTTATATCGTATATATATGAATTAATACCCATAGACTGAAAATTCACAAAAACGTGGAAAAACGGCAAAATATTGCCTAATTCGATATTTTGTTTAAATCACATAAAGGAAAAGGGGATGATAAACGTCAAAATATTGCTAAATTCGAAGATTTTTCGTACGAAACAAAATGCAAGAAAACTTGCTTAAAATGCAATATTATGCGAAATTCTAAGATTTGAAGGCCAAATCACGTATCGTGATACTACATGAAATAGTATCGAAATATTGGTAAAAATGAATATGTTTACGAAATATCAAACTATATGATTAACGTGAAAAAGTCACTATTTTACCATATATGAGGATTTTACCTTCAAATCATAGAGCGAGGTTTCGTATTATTTAGATCCAAGAAAAGACATATGACAATGTTGTTTCCAATACAAATAATAAAAATCAATGTGTTTTCATCAGAATTAACTAAAATGTTCCTGATTTTCCGTTTATATTACCGAGGGAAGATGTACACGTAAAACCGCTCTAATCCGGCTGAAACGTCGATATATGCAATAAAAACCGAACTTCTCCCCTTTTCAATATCTTACTCAGTATTTTAACGAGAAACAAATAGTTGATTGAAAATGAAGTATTTAAGGTTATTATCTAATCATTTTAATCATTAATCATAATTATTATGTGTTTGCATCATTTTTATCGTATATATAATGAATTAATACCAATAAACTGAAAATTCACTTAAACGTGGAAAAACGGCAAAATATTGCCTAATTCGATGATATTTTGTTTAAATCACATAAAGGAAAAGGGGGATGATAAACGTCAAAATATTGCTAAATTCGATGATTTTCCGTACGAAACAAAATGCAAGAGAACTTGCTTAAAATGCAATATTATGCGAAATTCTGAGATTTGAAGGCCAAATAACATATCGTTATACTACATGAAATAGTATCGAAATATTGGTAAAAATGAATATATTTACGTAATATCAAAGTACATGATTAACGTGAAAAAAGTCACAATTATACCATATTTGAGGATTTTACCTTTAAATCATAGAGCGAGGTTTCGTATTATTTAGATCCAAGAGAAGACATTTGACAATGTTGTTTCCAATACAAATGATAAAAAACAATGTGTTTTCATTAGAATTAACTAAAATGTTCTTGATTTTCCGTTTATATTACCGAGGGAAGATGTACACGTAAAACCGCTCTAATCCGGCTGAAACGTCGATATATGCAATAAAAACCGAACTTCTCCCCTTTTCAATATCTTACTCAGTATTTTAACGAGAAACAAATAGATGATTGAAAATGAAGGATTTAAGGTTATTATCTAATCAATTATGTGTTTGCATCATTTTTATCGTATATATATGAATTGATACCCATAGACTGAAAATTCACAAAAACGTGGAAAAACGGCAAAATATTGCCTAATTCGATGATAATTTGTTTAAATCACATAAAGGAAAAGGGGATGATAAACGTCAAAATAATGCAAAATTCGATGATTTTTCGTACGAAACAAAATGCAAGAAAACTTGCTTAAAATGCAATATTATGCGAAATTCTGAGATTTGAAGGCCAAATCACATATCGTGATACTACATGAAATAGAATCGAATTATTGGTAAAAATGAATATATTTACGTAGTATCAAACTAAATGAAAAACGTGAAAAAAGTCACTATTTAACCATATTTGAGGATTTTAACTCCAAATCATAGAGCGAGGTTTCGTATTATTTAGATCCAAGAAAAGACATTTGACAATGTTGTTTCCAATACAAATGATAAAAAACAATGTGTTTTCATTAGAATTAAGTAAAATGTTCTTGATTTTCCGTTTATATTACCGAGGGAGGATGTACACGTAAAACCGCTCTAATCCGGCTGAAACGTCGATATATGCAATAAAAACCGAACTTCTCCCCTTTTCAATATCTTACTCAGTATTTTAACGTGAAACAAATAGTTGATTGAAAATGAAGTATTTAAGGTTATTATCTAATCATTTTAATCATTAATCATAATTATTATGTGTTTGCATCATTTTTATCGTAGATATAATGAATTAATACCAATAAACTGAAAATTCACATAAATGTGGAAAAACGGCAAAATATTTCCTAATTCGATGATATTTTGTTTAAATCACATAAAGGAAAAGGGGATGATAAACGTCAAAATATTGCTAAATTCGATGATTTTTGGTACGAAACAAAATGCAAGAGAACTTGCTTAAAATGCAATATTATGGGAAATTCTGGGATTTGAAGGCCAAATAACATATCGTTATACTACATGAAATAGTATCGAAATATTGGTAAAAATGAATATATTTACGTAATATCAAAGTACATGATTAACGTGAAAAAAGTCACACTTTTACCATATTTGAGGATTTTACCTTCAAATCATAGAGCGAGGTTTCGTATTATTTAGATCCAAGAAAAGACATTTGACAATGTTGTTTCCAATACAAATGATAAAAAACAATGTGTTTTCATTAGAATTAAGTAAAATGTTCTTGATTTTCCGTTTATATTACCGAGGGAAGATGTACACGTAAAACCGCTCTAATCCGGCTGAAACGTCGATATATGCAATAAAAACCGAACTTCTCCCCTTTTCAATATCTTACTCAGTATTTTAACGAGAATCAAATAGTTGATTGAAAATGAAGTATTTAAGGTTATTATCTAATCATTTTAATCATTAATCATAATTATTATGTGTTTGCATCATTTTTATCGTATATATATGAATTAATACCCATAGACTGAAAATTCACAAAAACGTGGAAAACGGCAAAATATTGCCTAATTCGATGATATTTTGTTTAAGTCATATAAAGGAAAAGGGGATGATAAACGTCAAAATATTGCTAAATTCGATGATTTTTCGTACGAAACAAAATGCAAGAAAACTTGCTTAAAATGCAATATTATGCGAAATTCTGAGATTTGAAGGCCAAATCACATATCGTGATACTACATGAAATAGAATCGAAATATTGGTAAAAATGAATATATTTACGTAGTATCAAACTACATGAAAAACGTGAAAAAAGTTACAATTTATTTAAAGTTACAAGTTACAAGTTAAAGTTAAAAGTTACAAGTTATTTGAGGATTTTAACTTCAAATCATAGAGCGAGATTTCGTATTATTTAGATCCAAGAAAAGATATATGACAATGTTGTTTCCAATACAAATGATAAAAATCAATGTGTTTTCATTAGAATTAACTAATATGTTCCTGATTTTCCGTTTATATTACCGAGGGAAGATGTACACGTAAAACCACTCTAATCCGGCTGAAACGTCGATATATGCAATAAAAACCGAACTTCTCCCCTTTTCGATATTTTACTCATTATTTTAACGAGAAACAAATAGAGGATTGAAAATGAAGTATTTAAGGTTATTATCTAATCAATTATGTGTTTGCATCATTTTTATCGTATATATGTGAATTAATACCCATAGACTGAAAATTCACAAAAACGTGGAAAAACGGCAAAATATTGCCTAATTCGATGATATTTTGTTTAAATCACATAAAGGAAAAGGGATTATAAACGTCAAAATATTGCTAAATTCGATGATTTTTCGTACGAAACAAAATGCAAGAAAACTTGCTTAAAATGCAATATTATGCGAAATTCTGAGATTTGAAGGCCAAATCACATATCGTGATACCACATGAAATAGAATCGAAATATTGGTAAAAATGAATATATTTGCGTAGTATCAAACTAAATGAAAAACGTGAAAAAAGTCACTATTTAACCATATTTGAGAATTTTAACTCCAAATAATAGAGCGAGGTTTCGTATTATTTAGATCCAATAAAAGACATATGACAATGTTGTTTCCAATACAAATGATAAAAATAAATGTATTTTTATTAGTATTAACTAAAATGTTCCTGATTTTCCGTTTATATTACCGATGGAAGATGTACACGAAAATCGCTCTATTCTGGCTGAAACGTCGATATATGCAATAAAAACAGAACTTCTCCCCTTTTCAATATCTTACTCAGTATTTTAACGAGAAACAAATAGTTGATTGAAAATGAAGCATTTAAGGTTATTATCTAATCAATTATGTGTTTGCGTCATTTTTATCGTATATATAATGAAATAATACCCATAGACTGAAAATTCACAAAAACGTGGAAAAACGGCAAAATATTGCCTACTTCGATGATATTTTGTTTAAATCAAATAAAGGAAAAGGGGATGATAAACGTCAAAATATTGCTAAATTCGATGATTTTTCGTACGAAACAAAATGCAAGAAATATTGCTTAATATGCAATATTGTGCGAAATTCTGAGATTTGAAGGCCAAATCACATATCGTGATACTACATAAAATAGAATCGAAATATTGGTAAAAATGAATATATTTACGTAGTATCAAACTACATGAAAAACGTGAAAAAAGTCACTATTTAACCATATTTGAGGATTTTAACTTCAAATCATAGAGAGAGGTTTCGTATTATTTAGATCCAAGAAAAGACATATGACAATTTTGTTTCCAATACAAATGATAAAAATCATTGTGTTTTCATTAGAATTAACTAAAATGTTCTTGATTTTCCGTTTATATTACCGAGGGAAGAGGTACACGTAAAACTGCTCTAATCCGGCTGAAACGTCGATATATGCAATAAAAACCGAACTTCTCCCCTTTTCAATATCTTACTCAGTATTTTAACGAGAAACATATAGATGATTGAAAATGAAGTATTTAAGGTTATTATCTAATCAATTATGTGTTTGTCTCATTTTTATCGTATATGTATGAATTAATACCCATAGACTGTAAATTCACAAAAACGTGGAAAACGGCAAAATATTGCCTAATTCGATGATATTTTGTTTAAGTCACATAAAGGAAAATGGGATGATAAACGTCAAAATATTGCTAAATTCGATGATTTTTCGTACGAAACAAAATGCATGAAAACTTGCTTAAAATGCAATATTATGCGAAATTCTGAGATTTGAAAGCCAAATCACATATCGTGATACTACATGAAATAGTATCGAAATATTGGTAAAAATGAATATATTTACGTAATATCAAACTACATGATTAACGTGAAAAAGTCACTATTTTACCATATTTGAGGATTTTAACTTCAAATCATAGAGCGAGGTTTCGTATTATTTAGATCCAAGAAAAGACATATAACAATGTTGTTTCCAATACAAATGATAAAAAACAATGTGTTTTCATTAGAATTAACTAAAATGTTCTTGATTTTCCGTTTATATTACCGAGGGAAGATGTACACGTAAAACGCTCTAATCCGGCTGAAACGTCGATATATGCAATAAAAACCGAACTTCTCCCCTTTTCAATATCTTACTCAGTATTTTAACGAGAAACAAATAGATGATTGAAAATGAAGTATTTAAGGTTATTATCTAATCAATTATGTGTTTGCATCATTTTTATTTGTATATATATGAATTAATACCCATAGACTGAAGATTCACAAAAACGTGGAAAAACGGCAAAATATTGCCTAATTCGATGATATTTTGTTTAAATCACATAAAGGAAAAGGGGATGATAAACGTCAAAATATTGCTAAATTCGATGATTTTGCATACGAAACCAAATGCAAGAAAACTTGCTTAAAATGCAATATTATGCGAAATTCTGAGATTTGAAGGCCAAATCACATATCGTGATACTACATGAAATAGAATCGAAATAGTGGTAAAAATGAATATATATACGTAGTATCAAACTACATGAAAAACGTGAAAAAAGTCACTATTTAACCATATTTGAGGATTTTAACTCCAAATCATAGAGCGAGGTTTCGTATTATTTAGATCCAAGAAAAGACATATGACAATGTTATTTCCAATACAAATAATAAAAAACAATGTGTTTTCATTAGAATTAACTAAAATGTTCTTGATTTTCCGTTTATATTACCGAGGGAAGATGTACACGTAAAACCGCTCTAATCCGGCTGAAACGTCGATATATGCAATAAAAACCGAACTTCTCCCCTTTTCAATATCTTACTCAGTATTTTAACGAGACACAAATAGTTGATTGAAAATGAAGTATTTAAGGTTATTATCTAATCATTTTAATCATTAATCATAATTATTGTGTTTGCATCATTTTTATCGTATATATAATGAATTAATACCAATAAACTGAAAATTCACATAAACGTGGAAAAACGGCAAAATATTGCCTAATTCGATGATATTTTGTTTAAATCACATAAAGGAAAAGGGGATGATACACATCAAAATATTGCTAAATTCGATGATTTTGCGTACGAAACAAAATGCAAGAAAACTTGCTTAAAATGCAATATTATGCGAAATTCTGAGATTTGAAGGCCAAATCACATATCATGATACTACATGAAATAGAATCGAAATATTGGTAAAAATGAATATATTTACGTAATATCAAACTACATGAAAAACGTGAAAAAGTCACTATTTAACCATATTTGAGGATTTTAACTTCAAATCATAGAGCGAGGTTTCGTATTATTTAGATCCAAGAAAAGACATATGACAATGTTGTTTCCAATACAAATGATAAAAAACAATGTGTTTTCATTAGAATTAACTAAAATGTTCTTGATTTTCCGTTTATATTACCAAGGGAAGATGCCCACGTAAAACCGCTCTAATCCGGCTGAAACGTCGATATATGCAATAAAAACCGAACTTCTCCCCTTTTCAATATCTTACTCAGTATTTTAACGAGAAACAAATAGTTGATTGAAAATGAAGTATTTAAGGTTATTATCTAATCATTTTAATCATTAATCATAATTATTATGTGTTTGCATCATTTTTATCGTATATATAATGAATTAATACCAATAAACTGAAAATTCACATAAACGTGGAAAAACGGCAAAATATTGCCTAATTCGATGATATTTTTTTTAAATCACATAAAGGAAAAGGGGATGGTAAACGTCAAAGTATTGCTAAATTCGATGATTTTTCGTACGAAACAAAATGCAAGAAAACTTGCTTAAAATGCAATATTATGCGAAATTCTGTGAATTGAAGGCCAAATCACATATCGTGATACTACATGAAATAGTATCGAAATATTGGTAAAAATGAATATATTTACGTAATATCAAACTACATGAAAAACGTGAAAAAAATCAATATATAACCATATTTAAGGATTTTAACTTCAAATCATAGAGCGAGGTTTCGTATTATTTAGATCCAAGAAAAGACATATGACAATGTTGTTTCCAATACAAATGATAAAAAACAATGTGTTTTCATTAGAATTAACTAAAATGTTCTTGATTTTCCGTTTATATTACCGATGGAAGATGTACACGAAAATCGCTCTATTCCGGCTGAAACGTCGATATATGCAATAAAAACAGAACTTCTCCCCTTTTCAATATCGTACTCAGTATTTTAACGAGAAACATATAGATGATTAAAAATGAAGTATTTAAGGTTATTATCTAATCAATTATGTGTTTCCATCATTTTTATCGTATATATATGAATTAATACCGATAGACTGAAAATTCACAAAAACGTGGAAAAACGGCAAAATATTGCCTAATTCGATGATATTTTGTTTAAATCACATAAAGGAAAAGGGGATGATAAACGTCAAAATATTGCTAAATTCGAAGATTTTTCGTACGAAACAAAAAGCAAGAAAACTTGCTTAAAATGCAATATTATGCGAAATTCTAAGATTTGAAGGCCAAATCACATATCGTGATACTACATGAAATAGTATCGAAATATTGGTAAAAATGAATATATTTACGTAATATCAAACTACATGATTAACGTGAAAAAGTTACTATTTTACCATATATGAGGATTTTACCTTCAAATGATAGAGCGAGGTTTCGTATTATTTAGATCCAAGAAAAGACATTTGACAATGTTGTTTCCAATACAAATGATAAAAAACATATGTGTTTTCATTAGAATTAAGTAAAATGTTCTTGATTTTCCGTTTATATTACCGAGGGAAGATGTACACGTAAAACCGCTCTAATCCGGCTGAAACGTCGATATATGCAATAAAAACCGAACTTCTCCCCTTTTCAATATCTTACTCAGTATTTTAACGTGAAACAAATAGTTGATTGAAAATGAAGTATTTAAGGTTATTATCTAATCATTTTAATCATTAATCATAATTATTATGTGTTTGCATCATTTTTATCGTAGATATAATGAATTAATACCAATAAACTGAAAATTCACATAAACGTGGAAAAACGGCAAAATATTTCCTAATTCGATGATATTTTGTTTAAATCACATAAAGGAAAAGGGGATGATAAACGTCAAAATATTGCTAAATTCGATGATTTTTGGTACGAAACAAAATGCAAGAGAACTTGCTTAAAATGCAATATTATGGGAAATTCTGGGATTTGAAGGCCAAATAACATATCGTTATACTACATGAAATAGTATCGAAATATTGGTAAAAATGAATATATTTACGTAATATCAAAGTACATGATTAACGTGAAAAAAGTCACAATTTTACCATATTTGAGGATTTTACCTTCAAATCATAGAGCGAGGTTTCGTATTATTTAGATCCAAGAAAAGACATTTGACAATGTTGTTTCCAATACAAATGATAAAAAACAATGTGTTTTCATTAGAATTAAGTAAAATGTTCTTGATTTTCCGTTTATATTACCGAGGGAAGATGTACACGTAAAACCGCTCTAATCCGGCTGAAACGTCGATATATGCAATAAAAACCGAACTTCTCCCCTTTTCAATATCTTACTCAGTATTTTAACGAGAATCAAATAGTTGATTGAAAATGAAGTATTTAAGGTTATTATCTAATCATTTTAATCATTAATCATAATTATTATGTGTTTGCATCATTTTTATCGTATATATATGAATTAATACCCATAGACTGAAAATTCACAAAAACGTGGAAAAACGGCAAAATATTGCCTAATTCGATGATATTTTGTTTAAATCACATAAAGGTAAAGGGGATGATAAACGTCAAAATATTGCTAAATTCGATGATTTTTCGTACGAAACAAAATGCAAGAAAACTTCCTTAAAATGCAATATTATGCAAAATTCTGAGATTTGAAGGCCAAATCACATATCGTGATACTACATGAAATAGAATCGAAATATTGGTAAAAATGAATATATTTACGTAGTATCAAACTACATGAAAAACGTGAAAAAGTTACAATTTATTTAAAGTTACAAGTTACAAGTTAAAGTTAAAAGTTACAAGTTATTTGAGGATTTTAACTTCAAATCATAGAGCGAGATTTCGTATTATTTAGATCCAAGAAAAGATATATGACAATGTTGTTTCCAATACAAATGATAAAAATCAATGTGTTTTCATTAGAATTAACTAAAATGTTCCTGATTTTCCGTTTATATTACCGAGGGAAGATGTACACGTAAAACCACTCTAATCCGGCTGAAACGTCGATATATGCAATAAAAACCGAACTTCTCCCCTTTTCGATATTTTACTCATTATTTTAACGAGAAACAAATAGAGGATTGAAAATGAAGTATTTAAGGTTATTATCTAATCAATTATGTGTTTGCATAATTTTTATCGTATATATATATGAATTAATACCCATAGACTGAAAATTCACAAAAACGTGGAAAACGGCAAAATTTTGCCTAATTCGATGATATTTTGTTTAAGTCACATAAAGGAAAAGGGGATGATAAATTTCAAAATATTGCTAAATTCGAAGATTTTTCGTACGAAACAAAAGGCAAGAAAACTTGCTTAAAATGCAATATTATGCGAACTTCTGAGATATGAAGGCCAATTCACATATCGTGATACTACATGAAATAGAATCGAAATATTGGTAAAAATGAATATATTTACGTAATATCAAACTACATGAAAAACGTGAAAAAAATCAATATATAACCATATTTGAGGACTTTAACTTCAAATCATAGAGCGAGGTTTCGTATTATTTAGATCCAAGAAAAGACATATGACAATGTTGTTTCCAATACAAATGATAAAAATCAATGTGTTTTCATTAGTATTAACTAAAATGTTCCTGATTTTCCGTTTATATTACCGATCGAAGATGTACACGTAAAACGCTCTAATCGGGCTGAAACGTCGATATATGCAATAAAAACAGAACTTCTCCCCTTTTCAATATCTTACTCAGTATTTTAACGAGAAACAAATAGATGATTGAAAATGAAGTATTTAAGGTTATTATCTAATCAATTATGTGTTTGCATCATTTTTATCGTATATATATGAATTAATACCCATAGACTGAAAATTCACAAAAACGTGGAAAAACGGCAAAATATTGCCTAATTCGATGATATTTTGTTTAAATCAAATAAAGGAAAAGGGGATGATAAACGTCAAAATATTGCTAAATTCGATGATTTTTCGTACGAAACAAAATGCAAGAAATATTGCTTAATATACAATATTGTGCGAAATTCTGAGATTTGAAGGCCAAATCACATATCGTGATACTACATGAAATAGAATCGAAATATTGGTAAAAATGAATATATTTACGTAGTATCAAACTACATGAAAAACGTGAAAAAAGTCACTATTTAACCATATTTGAGGATTTTAACTTCAAATCATAGAGAGAGGTTTCGTATTATTTAGATCCAAGAAAAGACAAATGACAATTTTGTTTCCAATACAAATGATAAAAATCATTGTGTTTTCATTAGAATTAACTAAAATGTTCTTGATTTCCCGTTTATATTACCGAGGGAAGAGGTACACGTAAAACCGCTCTAATCCGGCTGAAACGTCGATATATGCAATAAAAACCGAACTTCTCCCCTTTTCAATATCTTACTCAGTATTTTAACGAGAAACATATAGATGATTGAAAATGAAGTATTTAAGGTTATTATCTAATCAATTATGTGTTTGTCTCATTTTTATCGTATATGTATGAATTAATACCCATAGACTGTAAATTCACAAAAACGTGGAAAACGGCAAAATATTGCCTAATTCGATGATATTTTGTTTGTCACATAAAGGAAAATGGGATGATAAACGTCAAAATATTGCTAAATTCGATGATTTTTCGTACGAAACAAAATGCATGAAAACTTGCTTAAAATGCAATATTATGCGAAATTCTGAGATTTGAAAGCCAAATCACATATCGTGATACTACATGAAATAGTATCGAAATATTGGTAAAAATGAATATATTTACGTAATATCAAACTACATGATTAACGTGAAAAAGTCACTATTTTACCATATTTGAGGATTTTACCTTCAAATCATAGAGCGAGGTTTCGTATTATTTAGATCCAAGAAAAGACATATGACAATGTTGTTTCCAATACAAATGATAAAAAACAATGTGTTTTCATTAGAATTAACTAAAATGTTCTTGATTTTCCGTTTATATTACCGAGGGAAGATGTACACGTAAAACGCTCTAATCCGGCTGAAACGTCGATATATGCAATAAAAACCGAACTTCTCCCCTTTTCAATATCTTACTCAGTATTTTAACGAGAAACAAATAGATGATTGAAAATGAAGTATTTAAGGTTATTATCTAATCAATTATGTGTTTGCATCATTTTTATTTGTATATATATGAATTAATACCCATAGACTGAAAATTCACAAAAACGTGGAAAAACGGCAAAATATTGCCTAATTCGATGATATTTTGTTTAAATCACATAAAGGAAAAGGAGATGATAAACGTCAAAATATTGCTAAATTCGATGATTTTGCATACGAAACAAAATGCAAGAAAACTTGCTTAAAATGCAATATTATGCGAAATTCTGAGATTTGAAGGCCAAATCACATATCGTGATACTACATGAAATAGAATCGAAATAGTGGTAAAAATGAATATATATACGTAGTATCAAACTACATGAAAAACGTGAAAAAAGTCACTATTTAACCATATTTGAGGATTTTAACTCCAAATCATAGAGCGAGGTTTCGTATTATTTAGATCCAAGAAAAGACATATGACAATGTTATTTCCAATACAAATAATAAAAAAACAATGTGTTTTCATTAGAATTAACTAAAATGTTCTTGATTTTCCGTTTATATAACCGAGGGAAGATGTACACGTAAAACCGCTCTAATCCGGCTGAAACGTCGATATATGCAATAAAAACCGAACTTCTCCCCTTTTCAATATCTTACTCAGTATTTTAACGAGACACAAATAGTTGATTGAAAATGAAGTATTTAAGGTTATTATCTAATCATTTTAATCATTAATCATAATTATTGTGTTTGCATCATTTTTATCGTATATATAATGAATTAATACCAATAAACTGAAAATTCACATAAACGTGGAAAAACGGCAAAATATTGCCTAATTCGATGATATTTTGTTTAAATCACATAAAGGAAAAGGGGATGATAAACATCAAAATATTGCTAAATTCGATGATTTTGCGTACGAAACAAAATGCAAGAAACTTGCTTAAAATGCAATATTATGCGAAATTCTGAGATTTGAAGGCCAAATCACATATCATGATACTACATGAAATAGAATCGAAATATTGGTAAAAATGAATATATTTACGTAATATCAAACTACATGAAAAACGTGAAAAAGTCACTATTTAACCATATTTGAGGATTTTAACTTCAAATCATAGAGCGAGGTTTCGTATTATTTAGATCCAAGAAAAGACATATGACAATGTTGTTTCCAATACAAATGATAAAAAACAATGTGTTTTCATTAGAATTAACTAAAATGTTCTTGATTTTCCGTTTATATTACCAAGGGAAGATGTACACGTAAAACCGCTCTAATCCGGCTGAAACGTCGATATATGCAATAAAAACCGAACTTCTCCCCTTTTCAATATCTTACTCAGTATTTTAACGAGAAACAAATAGATGATTGAAAATTAAGTATTTAAGGTTATTATCTAATCAATTATGTGTTTGCATCATTTTTATCGTATATATATGAATTAATACCCATAGACTGAAAATTCACAAAAACGTGGAAAAACGGCAAAATATTGCCTAATTCGATGATATTTTGTTTAAATCACATAAAGGAAAAGGGGATGATAAACGTCAAAATATTGCTAAATTCGATGATTTTTCGTACGAAACAAAATGCAAGAAAACTTGCTTAAAATGCAATATTATGCGAAATTCTGAGATTTGAAGGCCAAATCACATATCGTGATACTACATGAAATAGTATCGAAATATTGGAAAAAAGGAATATATTTACGTACTATCAAACTACATGATTAACGTGAAAAAGTCAATATTTTACCATATTTGAGGATTTTACCTTCAAATCATAGAGCGAGGTTTCGTTTTATTTAGACCAAAGAAAAGACATATGACAATGTTGTTTCCAATACAAATGATAAAAATCAATGTGTTTTCATCAGAATTAACTAAAATGTTCCTGATTTTCCGTTTATATTACCGAGGGAACATGTACACGTAAAATCACTCTAATCCGGCTGAAACGTCGATATATGCAATAAAAACCGAACTACTCCCCTTTTCAATATCTTACTCAGTATTTTAACGAGAAACAAATAGATGATTGAAAATGAAGTATTTAAGGTTATTATCTAATCAATTATGTGTTTGCATAATTTTTATCGTATATATATATGAATTAATACTCATAGACTGAAAATTCACAAAAACGTGGAAAACGGCAAAATATTGCCTAATTCGATGATATTTTGTTTAATTCACATAAAGGAAAAGGGGATGATAATTGTCAAAATATTGCTAAATTCGATGATTTTTCGTACGAAACAAAATGCAAGAAAACTTGCTTAAAATGCAATATTATGCGAAATTCTGAGATTTGAAAGCCAAATCACATATCGTGATACTACATGAAATAGAATCGAAATATTGGTAAAAATGAATATATTTACCTAGTATCAAACTACATAAAAAACGAGAAAAAAGTCACTATTTAACCATATTTGAGGATTTTAACTTCAAATCATAGAGCGAGATTTCGTATTATTTAGATCCAAGAAAAGATATATGACAATGTTGTTTCCAATACAAATGATAAAAATCAATGTGTTTTCATTAGAATTAACTAAAATGTTCCTGATTTTCCGTTTAAATTACCGAGGGAAGATGTACACGTAAAACCGCTCTAATCCGGCTGAAACGTCGATATATGCAATAAAAACGGAACTTCTCCCCTTTTCAATATCTTACTCAGTATTTTAACGAGAAACAAATAGTTGATTGAAAATGAAGTATTTAAGGTTATTATCTAATCATTTTTATCATTAATCATAATTATTATGTGATGGCATCATTTTTATCGTATATATAATGATTTAATACCAATAAACTGAAAATTCACATAAACGTGGAAAAACGGCAAAATATTGCCTAATTCGATGATATTTTGTTTAAATCACATAAAGGAAAAGGGGATGATAAACGTCAAAATATTGCTAAATTCGATGATTTTCCGTACGAAACAAAATGCAAGAGAACTTGCTTAAAATGCAATATTATGCGAAATTCTGAGATTTGAAGGCCAAATAACATATCGTTATACTACATGAAATAGTATCGAAGTATTGGTAAAAATGAATATATTTACGTAATATCAAAGTACATGATTAACGTGAAAAAAGTCACAATTTTACCATATTTGAGGATTTTACCTTCAAATCATAGAGCGAGGTTTCGTATTATTTAGATCCAAGAAAAGACATTTGACAATGTTGTTTCCAATACAAATGATAAAAAACAATGTGTTTTCATTAGAATTAACTAAAATGTTCTTGATTTTCCGTTTATATTACCGAGGGAAGATGTACACGTAAAACCGCTCTAATCCGGCTGAAACGTCGATATATGCAATAAAAACCGAACTTCTCCCCTTTTCAATATCTTACTCAGTATTTTAACGAGAAACAAATAGTTGATTGAAAATGAAGTATTTAAGGTTATTATCTAATCATTTTAATCATTAATCATAATTATTATGTGTTTGCATCATTTTTATCGTATATATAATGAATTAATACCAATAAACTGAAAATTCCCTTAAACGTGGAAAAACGGCAAAATATTGCCTAATTCGATGATATTTTGTTTAAATCACATAAAGGAAAAGGGGATGATAAACGTCAAAATATTGCTAAATTCGATGATTTTCCGTACGAAACAAAATGCAAGAGAACTTGCTTAAAATGCAATATTATGCGAAATTCTGAGATTTGAAGGCCAAATCACATATCGTGATACTACATGAAATAGAATCGAAATATTGGTTAAAATGAATATATTTACGTAGTATCAAACTACATGAAAAACGTGAAAAAAGTCACTATTTAACCATATTTCAGGATTTTACCTTCAAATCATAGAGCGAGGTTTCGTATTATTTAGATCCAAGAAAAGACATATGACAATGTGGTTTCCAATACAAATGATAAAAATCAATGTGTTTTCATTAGAATTAACTAAAATGTTCCTGATTTTCCGTTTATATTACCGAGGGAAGATGTACACGTAAAACCACTCTAATCCGGCTGAAACGTCGATATATGCAATAAAAACCGAAGTTCTCCCCTTTTCAATATCTTACTCAGTATTTTAACGAGAAACAAATAGATGATTGAAAATGAAGGATTTAAGGTTATTATCTAATCAATTATGTGTTTGCATCATTTTTATCGTATATATATGAATTGATACCCATAGACTGAAAATTCACAAAAACGTGGAAAAACGGCAAAATATTGCCTAATTCGATGATAATTTGTTTAAATCACATAAAGGAAAAGGGGATGATAAACGTCAAAATAATGCAAAATTCGATGATTTTTCGTACGAAACAAAATTCAAGAAAACTTGCTTAAAATGCAATATTATGCGAAATTCTGAGATTTGAAGGCCAAATCACATATCGTGATACTACATGAAATAGAATCGAAATATTGGTAAAAATGAATATATTTACGTAGTATCAAACTAAATGAAAAACGTGAAAAAAGTCACTATTTAACCATATTTGAGGATTTTAACTCCAAATCATAGAGCGAGGTTTCGTATTATTTAGATCCAAGAAAAGACATATGACAATGTTGTTTCATATACAAATGATAAAAAACAATATGTTTTCATTAGAATTAACTAAAATGTTCTTGATTTCCCGTTTATATTACCGAGGGAAGATGTATTCGTGAAACCACTCTAATCCGGCTGAAACGTAGATATATGCAATAAAAACCGAAGTTCTCCCCTTTTCGATATTTTACTCAGTATTTTAACGAGAAACAAATAGATGATTGAAAAAAAGTATTTAAGGTTATTATCTAATCAATTATGTGTTTGCATAATTTTTATCGTATATATATATGAATTAATACCCATAGACTGAAAATTCACAAAAACGTGGAAAACGGCAAAATATTGCCGATTCGATGATAATTTGTTTAAATCACATAAAGGAAAAGGGGATGATAAACGTCAAAATAATGCAAAATTCGATGATTTTTCGTACGAAACAAAATTCAAGAAAACTTGCTTAAAATGCAATATTATGCGAAATTCTGAGATTTGAAGGCCAAATCACATATCGTGATACTACATGAAATAGAATCGAAATATTGGTAAAAATGAATATATTTACGTAGTATCAAACTACATGAAAAACGTGAAAAAAGTCACTATTTAACCATATTTGAGGATTTTAACTTCAAATCACAGAGCGAGGTTTCGTATTATTTAGATCCAAGAAAAGACATATGACAATGTTGTTTCCAATACAAATGATAAAAATCAATGTGTTTTCATTAGTATTAACTAAAATGTTACTGATTTTCCGTTTATATTACCGATGGAAGATATACACGAAAATCGCTCTATTCCGGCTGAAACGTCGATATATGCAATAAAAATAGAACTTCTCCCCTTTTCAATATCTTACTCAGTATTTTAACGAGAAACAAATAGATGATTGAAAATGAAGTATTTAAGGTTATTATCTAATCAATTATGTGTTTGCATCATTTTTATCGTATATATATGAATTAATACCCATAGACTGTAAATTCACAAAAACGTGGAAAACGGCAAAATATTGCCTAATTCGATGATATTTTGTTTAAGTCACATAAAGGAAAAGGGGATGATAAACGTCAAAATATTGCTAAATTCGATGATTTTTCGTACGAAACAAAATGCAAGAAAACTTGCTTAAAATGCAACATTTTGCGAAATTCTGATATTTGACGGCCAAATCGCATAGCGTGATTCTACATGAAATAGAATCGAAATATTGGTTAAAATGAATATATTTACGTAGTATCAAACTACATGAAAAACGTGAAAAAAGTCACTATTTAACCATATTTGAGGATTTTAACTTCAAATCATAGAGCGAGGTTTCGTATTATTTAGATCCAAGAAAAGACATATGACGATGTTGTTTCCAATACAAATGATAAAAATCAATGTGTTTTCATTAGAATTACTAAAATGTTCCTGATTTTCCGTTTATATTACCGAGGGAAGATGTACACGTAAACCCTCTCTAATCCGGCTGAAACGTCGATATATGCAATAAAAATCGAACTTCTCCCCTTTTCAATATCTTACTCAGTATTTTTACGAGAAACAAATAGATGATTGAAAATGAAGTATTTAAGGTTATTATCTAATCAATTATGTGTTTGCATAATTTTTATCGTATATATATGAATTAATTAATACCCATAGACTGAAAATTCACAAAAACGTGGAAAACAGCAAAATATTGCCTAATTCGATAATATTTTGTTTGAGTCATATAAAGGAAAAGGGGATGATAAACGTCAAAATATTGCTAAATTCGATGATTTTTCGTACGAAACAAAATGCAAGAAAACTTGCTTAAAATGCAATGTTATGCGAAATTCTAAGATTTGAAGGCCAAATCACATATCGTGATACTACATGAAATAGTATCGAAATATTGGTAAAAATGAATATATTTACGTAATATCAAACTACATGATTAACGTGAAAAAGTCACTATTTTACCATATATGAGGATTTTACCTTCAAATCATAGAGCGAGGTTTCGTATTATTTAGATCCAAGAAAAGACATATGACAATGTTGTTTCCAATACAAATGATAAAAATCAATGTGCTTTCATTAGTATTAACTAAAATGTTACTGATTTTTCGTTTGTATTACCGATGGAAGATGTACACGAAAATCGCTCTATTCCGGCTGAAACGTCGATATATGCAATAAAAACAGAACTTCTCCCCTTTTCAATATCTTACTCAGTATTTTAACGAGAAACAAATAGATGATTGAAAATGAAGTATTTAAGGTTATTATCTAATCAATTATGTGTTTGCATTTTTTTTATCGTATATATATGAATTAATACCCATAGACTGTAAATTCACAAAAACGTGGAAAACGGCAAAATATTGCCTAATTCGATGATATTTTATTTGTCACATAAAGGAAAAGGGGATGATAAACGTCAAAATATTGCTAAATTCGATGATTTTTCGTACGAAACAAAATGCAAGAAAACTTGCTTAAAATGCAATATTATGCGAAATTCTGAGATTTGAAGGCCAAATCACATATCGTGATACTACATGAAATAGTATCGAAATATTGGTAAAAATGAATATATTTACGTAATACCAAACTACATGAAAAACGTGAAAAAAGTCAATATATAACCATATTTGAGGATTTTAACTTCAAATCACAGAGCGAGGTTTCGTATTATTTAGATCCAAGAAAAGACATATGACAATGTTGTTTCCAATACAAATGATAAAAATCAATGTGCTTTCATTAGTATTAACTAAAATGTTACTGATTTTCCGTTTATATTACCGATGGAAGATGTACACGAAAATCGCTCTATTCCGGCTGAAACGTCGATATATGCAATGAAAACAGAACTTCTCCCCTTATCAATATCTTACTCAGTATTTTAACGAGAAACAAATAGATGATTGAAAACGAAGTATTTAAGGTTTTTATCTAATCAATTATATTTTTGCATCATTTTTATCGTATATATATGAATTAATACCCATAGACTGTAAATTCACAAAAACCTGGAAAACGGCAAAATATTGCCTAATTCGATGATATTTTGTTTGCCACATAAAGGAAAAGGGGATGATAAACGTCAAAATATTGCTAAATTCGATGATTTTTCGTACGAAACAAAATGCAAGAAAACTTGCTTAAAATGCAATATTATGCGAAATTCTGAGATTTGAAGGCCAAATCACATATCGTGATACTACATGAAATAGTATCGATATATTGGTAAAAATGAATATATTTACGTAATATCAAACTACATGAAAAACGTGAAAAAAGTCAATATATAACCATATTTGAGGATTTTAACTTCAAATCACAGAGCGAGGTTTCGTATTATTTAGATCCAAGAAAAGACATATGACAATGTTGTTTCCAATACAAATGATAAAAATCAATGTGCTTTCATTAGTATTAACTAAAATGTTACTGATTTTCCGTTTATATTACCGATGGAAGATGTACACGAAAATCGCTCTATTCCGGCTGAAACGTCGATATATGCAATAAAAACAGAACTTCTCCCCTTTTAAATATCTTAGTATTTTAACGAGAAACAAATAGATGATTAAAAATGAAGTATTTAAGGTTATTATCTAATCAATTATGTGTTTGCATAATTTTTATCGTATATATATGAATTAATACCCATAGACTGTAAATTCACAAAAACGTGGAAAACGGCAAAATATTGCCTAATTCGATGATATATTGTTTAAGTCACATAAAGGAAAAGGTGATGATAAACGTCAAAATATTGCTAAATTCGATGATTTTCCGTACGAAACAAAATGCAAGAGAACTTGCTTAAAATGCAATATTATGCGAAATTCTGAGATTTGAAGGCCAAATAACATATCGTGATACTACATGAAATAGAATCGAAATATTGGTTAAAATGAATATATTTACGTAGTATCAAACTACATGAAAAACGTGAAAAAAGTCACTATTTAACCATATTTGAGGATTTTACCTTCAAATCATAGAGCGAGGTTTCGTATTATTTAGATCCAAGAAAAGACATATGACAATGTGGTTTCCAATACAAATGATAAAAATCAATGTGTTTTCATTAGAATTAACTAAAATGTTCCTGATTCTCCGTTTATATTACCGAGGGAAGATGTACACGTAAAACCACTCTAATCCGGCTGAAACGTCGATATATGCAATAAAAACCGAAGTTCTCCCCTTTTCAATATCTTACTCAGTATTTTAACGAGAAACAAATAGATGATTGAAAATGAAGTATTTAAGGTTATTATCTAATCAATTATGTGTTTGCATAATTTTTATCGTATATATATGAATTAATACCCATAGACTGAAAATTCACAAAAACGTGGAAAACGGCAAAATATTGCCTAATTCGATGATATTTTGTTTAAGTCATATAAAGGAAAAGGGGATGATAAACGTCAAAATATTGCTAAATTTGATGATTTTTCGTACGAAACAAAATGCAAGAAAACTTGCTTAAAATGCAATATTATGCGAAATTCTGAGATTTGAAGGCCAAATCACATATCGTGATACTACATGAAATAGTATCGAAATATTGGTAAAAATGAATATATTTACGTAATATCAAACTACATGAAAAACGTGAAAAAAGTCAATATTTAACCATATTTGAGGATTTTAACTTCAAATCATAGAGCGAGGTTTTGTATTATTTAGATCCAAGAAAAGACATATGACAATGTTGTTTCCAATACAAATGATAAAAATCAATGTGTTTTCATTAGTATTAACTTAAATGTTCCTGATTTTCCGTTTATATTACCAATGGAAGATGTACACGAAAATCGCTCTATTCCGGCTGAAACGTCGATATATGCAATAAAAACAGAACTTCTCCCCTTTTCAATATCGTACTCAGTATTTTAACGAGAAACAAATAGATGATTGAAAATGAAGTATTTAAGGTTATTATCTAATCAATTATGTGTTTCCTTCATTTATATCGTATATATAGGAATTAATACCCATAGACTGAAAATTCACTTAAACGTTGAAAAACGGCAAAATATTGCCTAATTCGATGATATTTTGTTTAAATCACATAAAGGAAAAGGGGATGATAAACGTCAAAATAATGCAAAATTCGATGATTTTTCGTACGAAACAAAATGCAAGAAAACTTGCTTAAAATGCAATATTATGCGAAATTCTGAGATTTGAATACCAAATCACATATCGTGATACTACATGAAATAGAATCGAAATATTGGTAAAAATGAATATATTTACGTAGTATCAAACTAAATGAAAAACATGAAAAAAGTCACTATTTAACCATATTTGAGGATTTTAACTCCAAATCATAGAGCGAGGTTTCGTATTATTTAGATCCAAGAAAAGACATATGACAATGTTGTTTCATATACAAATGATAAAAAACAATATGTTTTCATTAGAATTAACTAAAATGTTCTTGATTTCCCGTTTATATTACCGAGGGAAGATGTACACGTAAAACCGCTCTAATCCGGCTGAAACGTCGATATATGCAATAAAAACCGAACTTCTCCCCTTTTCTATATCTTACTCAGTATTTTAACGAGAAACAAATAGATGATTGAAAATGAAGTATTTAAGGTTATTATCTAATCAATTATGTGTTTCCATCATTTATATCGTATATATATGAATTAATACCCATAGACTGAAAATTCACAAAAACGTGGAAAAACGGCAAAATATTGCCTAATTCGATATTTTGTTTAAATCAAATAAAGGAAAAGGGGATGATAAACGTCAAAATATTGCTAAATTCGAAGATTTTTCGTACGAAACAAAATGCAAGAAAACTTGCTTAAAATGCAATATTATGCGAAATTCTAAGATTTGAAGGCCAAATCACGTATCGTGATACTACATGAAATAGTATCGAAATATTGGTAAAAATGAATATGTTTACGAAATATCAAACTATATGATTAACGTGAAAAAGTCACTATTTTACCATATATGAGGATTTTACCTTCAAATCATAGAGCGAGGTTTCGTATTATTTAGATACAAGAAAAGACATATGACAATGTTGTTTCCAATACAAATAATAAAAATCAATGTGTTTTCATCAGAATTAACTAAAATGTTCCTGATTTTCCGTTTATATTACCGAGGGAAGATGTACACGTAAAACCGCTCTAATCCGGCTGAAACGTCGATATATGCAATAAAAACCGAACTTCTCCCCTTTTCAATATCTTACTCAGTATTTTAACGAGAAACAAATAGTTGATTGAAAATGTAGTATTTAAGGTTATTATCTAATCATTTTAATCATTAATCATAATTATTATGTGTTTGCATCATTTTTATCGTATATATAATGAATTAATACCAATAAACTGAAAATTCACTTAAACGTGGAAAAACGGCAAAATATTGCCTAATTCGATGATATTTTGTTTAAATCACGTAAAGGAAAACGGGGATGATAAACGTCAAAATATTGCTAAATTCGATGATTTTCCGTACGAAACAAAATGCAAGAGAACTTGCTTAAAATGCAATATTATGCGAAATTCTGAGATTTGAAGGCCAAATAACATATCGTTATACTACATGAAATAGTATCGAAATATTGGTAAAAATGAATATATTTACGTAATATCAAAGTACATGATTAACGTGAAAAAAGTCACAATTATACCATATTTGAGGATTTTACCTTTAAATCATAGAGCGAGGTTTCGTATTATTTAGATCCAAGAGAAGACATTTGACAATGTTGTTTCCAATACAAATGATAAAAAACAATGTGTTTTCATTAGAATTAACTAAAATGTTCTTGATTTTCCGTTTATATTACCGAGGGAAGATGTACACGTAAAACCGCTCTAATCCGGCTGAAACGTCGATATATGCAATAAAAACCGAACTTCTCCCCTTTTCAATATCTTACTCAGTATTTTAACGAGAAACAAATAGATGATTGAAAATGAAGGATTTAAGGTTATTATCTAATCAATTATGTGTTTGCATCATTTTTATCGTATATATATGAATTGATACCCATAGACTGAAAATTCACAAAAACGTGGAAAAACGGCAAAATATTGCCTAATTCGATGATAATTTGTTTAAATCACATAAAGGAAAAGGGGATGATAAACGTCAAAATAATGCAAAATTCGATGATTTTTCGTACGAAACAAAATGCAAGAAAACTTGCTTAAAATGCAATATTATGCGAAATTCTGAGATTTGAAGGCCAAATCACATATCGTGATACTACATGAAATAGAATCGAATTATTGGTAAAAATGAATATATTTACGTAGTATCAAACTAAATGAAAAACGTGAAAAAAGTCACTATTTAACCATATATGAGGATTTTAACTCCAAATCATAGAGCGAGGTTTCGTATTATTTAGATCCAAGAAAAGACATATGACAATGTTGTTTCATATACAAATGATAAAAAACAATATGTTTTCATTAGAATTAACTAAAATGTTCTTGATTTCCAGTTTATATTACTGAGGGAAGATGTACACGTAAAACCGCTCTAATCCGGCTGAAACGTCGATATATGCAATAAAAACCGAACTTCTCCCCTTTTCTATATCTTACTCAGTATTTTAACGAGAAACAAATAGATGATTGAAAATGAAGTATTTAAGGTTATTATCTAATCATTTTAATCATTAATCATAATTATTATGTGTTTGCATCATTTTTATCGTATATATATGAATTAATACCCATAGACTGAAAATTCACAAAAACGTGGAAAACGGCAAAATATTGCCTAATTCGATGATATTTTGTTTAAGTCATATAAAGGAAAAGGGGATGATAAACGTCAAAATATTGCTAAATTCGATGATTTTTCGTACGAAACAAAATGCAAGAAAACTTGCTTAAAATGCAATATTATGCGAAATTCTGAGATTTGAAGGCCAAATCACATATCGTGATACTACATAAAATAGAATCGAAATATTGGTAAAAATGAATATATTTACGTAGTATCAAACTACATGAAAAACGTGAAAAAAGTTACAATTTATTTAAAGTTACAAGTTACAAGTTAAAGTTAAAAGTTACAAGTTATTTGAGGATTTTAACTTCAAATCATAGAGCGAGATTTCGTATTATTTAGATCCAAGAAAAGATATATGACAATGTTGTTTCCAATACAAATGATAAAAATCAATGTGTTTTCATTAGAATTAACTAAAATGTTCCTGATTTTCCGTTTATATTACCGAGGGAAGATGTACACGTAAAACCACTCTAATCCGGCTGAAACGTCGATATATGCAATAAAAACCGAACTTCTCCCCTTTTCGATATTTTACTCATTATTTTAACGAGAAACAAATAGAGGATTGAAAATGAAGTATTTAAGGTTATTATCTAATCAATTATGTGTTTGCATAATTTTTATCGTATATATATATGAATTAATACCCATAGACTGAAAATTCACAAAAACGTGGAAAACGGCAAAATTTTGCCTAATTCGATGATATTTTGTTTAAGTCACATAAAGGAAAAGGGGATGATAAATGTCAAAATATTGCTAAATTCGAAGATTTTTCGTACGAAACAAAAGGCAAGAAAACTTGCTTAAAATGCAATATTATGCGAACTTCTGAGATTTGAAGGCCAATTCACATATCGTGATACTACATGAAATAGAATCGAAATATTGGTAAAAATGAATATATTTACGTAATATCAAACTACATGAAAAACGTGAAAAAAGTCAATATATAACCATATTTGAGGACTTTAACTTCAAATCATAGAGCGAGGTTTCGTATTATTTAGATCCAAGAAAAGACATATGACAATGTTGTTTCCAATACAAATGATAAAAATCAATGTGTTTTCATTAGTATTAACTAAAATGTTCCTGATTTTCCGTTTATATTACCGATGGAAGATGTACACGTAAAACGCTCTAATCGGGCTGAAACGTCGATATATGCAATAAAAACCGAACTTCTCCCCTTTTCAATACCTTACTCAGTATTTTAACGAGAAACAAATAGATGATTGAAAATGAAGGATTTAAGGTTATTATCTAATCAATTATGTGTTTGCATCATTTTTATCGTATATATGTGAATTAATACCCATAGACTGAAAATTCACAAAAACGTGGAAAAACGGCAAAATATTGCCTAATTCGATGATATTTTGTTTAAATCACATAAAGGAAAAGGGATTATAAACGTCAAAATATTGCTAAATTCGATGATTTTTCGTACGAAACAAAATGCAAGAAAACTTGCTTAAAATGCAATATTATGCGAAATTCTGAGATTTGAAGGCCAAATCACATATCGTGATACCACATGAAATAGAATCGAAATATTGGTAAAAATGAATATATTTGCGTAGTATCAAACTAAATGAAAAACGTGAAAAAAGTCACTATTTAACCATATTTGAGAATTTTAACTCCAAATAATAGAGAGAGGTTTCGTATTATTTAGATCCAATAAAAGACATATGACAATGTTGTTTCCAATACAAATGATAAAAATAAATGTATTTTCATTAGTATTAACTAAAATGTTCCTGATTTTCCGTTTATATTACCGATGGAAGATGTACACGAAAATCGCTCTATTCTGGCTGAAACGTCGATATATGCAATAAAAACAGAACTTCTCCCCTTTTCAATATCTTACTCAGTATTTTAACGAGAAACAAATAGTTGATTGAAAATGAAGCATTTAAGGTTATTATCTAATCAATTATGTGTTTGCGTCATTTTTATCGTATATATAATGAAATAATACCCATGGACTGAAAATTCACAAAAACGTGGAAAAACGGCAAAATATTGCCTACTTCGATGATATTTTGTTTAAATCAAATAAAGGAAAAGGGGATGATAAACGTCAAAATATTGCTAAATTCGATGATTTTTCGTACGAAACAAAATGCAAGAAATATTGCTTAATATGCAATATTATGCGAAATTCTGAGATTTGAAAGCCAAATCACATATCGTGATACTACATGAAATAGTATCGAAATATTGGTAAAAATGAATATATTTACGTAATATCAAACTACATGATTAACGTGAAAAAGTCACTATTTTACCATATTTGAGGATTTTACCTTCAAATCATAGAGCGAGGTTTCGTATTATTTAGATCCAAGAAAAGACATATAACAATGTTGTTTCCAATACAAATGATAAAAAACAATGTGTTTTCATTAGAATTAACTAAAATGTTCTTGATTTTCCGTTTATATTACCGAGGGAAGATGTTCACGTAAAACGCTCTAATCCGGCTGAAACGTCGATATATGCAATAAAAACCGAACTTCTCCCCTTTTCAATATCTTACTCAGTATTTTAACGAGAAACAAATAGATGATTGAAAATGAAGTATTTAAGGTTATTATCTAATCAATTATGTGTTTGCATCATTTTTATTTGTATATATATGAATTAATACCCATAGACTGAAAATTCACAAAAACGTGGAAAAACGGCAAAATATTGCCTAATTCGATGATATTTTGTTTAAATCACATAAAGGAAAAGGGGATGATAAACGTCAAAATATTGCTAAATTCGATGATTTTGCATACGAAACCAAATGCAAGAAAACTTGCTTAAAATGCAATATTATGCGAAATTCTGAGATTTGAAGGCCAAATCACATATCGTGATACTACATGAAATAGAATCGAAATAGTGGTAAAAATGAATATATATACGTAGTATCAAACTACATGAAAAACGTGAAAAAAGTCACTATTTAACCATATTTGAGGATTTTAACTCCAAATCATAGAGCGAGGTTTCGTATTATTTAGATCCAAGAAAAGACATATGACAATGTTATTTCCAATACAAATAATAAAAAACAATGTGTTTTCATTAGAATTAACTAAAATGTTCTTGATTTTCCGTTTATATTACCGAGGGAAGATGTACACGTAAAACCGCTCTAATCCGGCTGAAACGTCGATATATGCAATAAAAACCGAACTTCTCCCCTTTTCAATATCTTACTCAGTATTTTAACGAGACACAAATAGTTGATTGAAAATGAAGTATTTAAGGTTATTATCTAATCATTTTAATCATTAATCATAATTATTGTGTTTGCATCATTTTTATCGTATATATAATGAATTAATACCAATAAACTGAAAATTCACATAAACGTGGAAAAACGGCAAAATATTGCCTAATTCGATGATATTTTGTTTAAATCACATAAAGGAAAAGGGGATGATACACATCAAAATATTGCTAAATTCGATGATTTTGCGTACGAAACAAAATGCAAGAAAACTTGCTTAAAATGCAATATTATGCGAAATTCTGAGATTTGAAGGCCAAATCACATATCATGATACTACATGAAATAGAATCGAAATATTGGTAAAAATGAATATATTTACGTAATATCAAACTACATGAAAAACGTGAAAAAGTCACTATTTAACCATATTTGAGGATTTTAACTTCAAATCATAGAGCGAGGTTTCGTATTATTTAGATCCAAGAAAAGACATATGACAATGTTGTTTCCAATACAAATGATAAAAAACAATGTGTTTTCATTAGAATTAACTAAAATGTTCTTGATTTTCCGTTTATATTACCAAGGGAAGATGTACACGTAAAACCGCTCTAATCCGGCTGAAACGTCGATATATGCAATAAAAACCGAACTTCTCCCCTTTTCAATATCTTACTCAGTATTTTAACGAGAAACAAATAGTTGATTGAAAATGAAGTATTTAAGGTTATTATCTAATCATTTTAATCATTAATCATAATTATTATGTGTTTGCATCATTTTTATCGTATATATAATGAATTAATACCAATAAACTGAAAATTCACATAAACGTGGAAAAACGGCAAAATATTGCCTAATTCGATGATATTTTTTTTAAATCACATAAAGGAAAAGGGGATGGTAAACGTCAAAGTATTGCTAAATTCGATGATTTTTCGTACGAAACAAAATGCAAGAAAACTTGCTTAAAATGCAATATTATGCGAAATTCTGTGAATTGAAGGCCAAATCACATATCGTGATACTACATGAAATAGTATCGAAATATTGGTAAAAATGAATATATTTACGTAATATCAAACTACATGAAAAACGTGAAAAAAGTCAATATATAACCATATTTGAGGATTTTAACTTCAAATCATAGAGCGAGGTTTCGTATTATTTAGATCCAAGAAAAGACATATGACAATGTTGTTTCCAATACAAATGATAAAAAACAATGTATTTTCATTAGAATTAACTAAAATGTTCTTGATTTTCCGTTTATATTACCGATGGAAGATGTACACGAAAATCGCTCTATTCCGGCTGAAACGTCGATATATGCAATAAAAACAGAACTTCTCCCCTTTTCAATATCGTACTCAGTATTTTAACGAGAAACATATAGATGATTAAAAATGAAGTATTTAAGGTTATTATCTAATCAATTATGTGTTTCCATCATTTTTATCGTATATATATGAATTAATACCGATAGACTGAAAATTCACAAAAACGTGGAAAAACGGCAAAATATTGCCTAATTCGATGATATTTTGTTTAAATCACATAAAGGAAAAGGGGATGATAAACGTCAAAATATTGCTAAATTCGAAGATTTTTCGTACGAAACAAAAAGCAAGAAAACTTGCTTAAAATGCAATATTATGCGAAATTCTAAGATTTGAAGGCCAAATCACATATCGTGATACTACATGAAATAGTATCGAAATATTGGTAAAAATGAATATATTTACGTAATATCAAACTACATGATTAACGTGAAAAAGTTACTATTTTACCATATATGAGGATTTTACCTTCAAATGATAGAGCGAGGTTTCGTATTATTTAGATCCAAGAAAAGACATTTGACAATGTTGTTTCCAATACAAATGATAAAAAACATATGTGTTTTCATTAGAATTAAGTAAAATGTTCTTGATTTTCCGTTTATATTACCGAGGGAAGATGTACACGTAAAACCGCTCTAATCCGGCTGAAACGTCGATATATGCAATAAAAACCGAACTTCTCCCCTTTTCAATATCTTACTCAGTATTTTAACGTGAAACAAATAGTTGATTGAAAATGAAGTATTTAAGGTTATTATCTAATCATTTTAATCATTAATCATAATTATTATGTGTTTGCATCATTTTTATCGTAGATATAATGAATTAATACCAATAAACTGAAAATTCACATAAACGTGGAAAAACGGCAAAATATTTCCTAATTCGATGATATTTTGTTTAAATCACATAAAGGAAAAGGGGATGATAAACGTCAAAATATTGCTAAATTCGATGATTTTTGGTACGAAACAAAATGCAAGAGAACTTGCTTAAAATGCAATATTATGGGAAATTCTGGGATTTGAAGGCCAAATAACATATCGTTATACTACATGAAATAGTATCGAAATATTGGTAAAAATGAATATATTTACGTAATATCAAAGTACATGATTAACGTGAAAAAAGTCACAATTTTACCATATTTGAGGATTTTACCTTCAAATCATAGAGCGAGGTTTCGTATTATTTAGATCCAAGAAAAGACATTTGACAATGTTGTTTCCAATACAAATGATAAAAAACAATGTGTTTTCATTAGAATTAAGTAAAATGTTCTTGATTTTCCGTTTATATTACCGAGGGAAGATGTACACGTAAAACCGCTCTAATCCGGCTGAAACGTCGATATATGCAATAAAAACCGAACTTCTCCCCTTTTCAATATCTTACTCAGTATTTTAACGAGAATCAAATAGTTGATTGAAAATGAAGTATTTAAGGTTATTATCTAATCATTTTAATCATTAATCATAATTATTATGTGTTTGCATCATTTTTATCGTATATATATGAATTAATACCCATAGACTGAAAATTCACAAAAACGTGGAAAAACGGCAAAATATTGCCTAATTCGATGATATTTTGTTTAAATCACATAAAGGAAAAGGGGATGATAAACGTCAAAATATTGCTAAATTCGATGATTTTTCGTACGAAACAAAATGCAAGAAAACTTCCTTAAAATGCAATATTATGCGAAATTCTGAGATTTGAAGGCCAAATCACATATCGTGATACTACATGAAATAGAATCGAAATATTGGTAAAAATGAATATATTTACGTAGTATCAAACTACATGAAAAACGTGAAAAAGTTACAATTAATTTAAAGTTACAAGTAACAAGTTAAAGTTAAAAGTTACAAGTTATTTGAGGATTTTAACTTCAAATCATAGAGCGAGATTTCGTATTATTTAGATCCAAGAAAAGATATATGACAATGTTGTTTCCAATACAAATGATAAAAATCAATGTGTTTTCATTAGAATTAACTAAAATGTTCCTGATTTTCCGTTTATATTACCGAGGGAAGATGTACACGTAAAACCACTCTAATCCGGCTGAAACGTCGATATATGCAATAAAAACCGAACTTCTCCCCTTTTCGATATTTTACTCATATATTTTAACGAGAAACAAATAGAGGATTGAAAATGAAGTATTTAAGGTTATTATCTAATCAATTATGTGTTTGCATAATTTTTATCGTATATATATATGA
The DNA here is from genome assembly GCF_040958095.1 of Procambarus clarkii. Classification (NCBI taxonomy): domain Eukaryota; kingdom Metazoa; phylum Arthropoda; class Malacostraca; order Decapoda; family Cambaridae; genus Procambarus; species Procambarus clarkii. The sequence goes on along the minus strand of NC_091182.1, from coordinate 136,763 downwards.
ATTAATACCCATAGACTGAAAATTCACAAAAACGTGGAAAACGGCAAAATTTTGCCTAATTCGATGATATTTTGTTTAAGTCACATAAAGGAAAAGGGGATGATAAATTTCAAAATATTGCTAAATTCGAAGATTTTTCGTACGAAACAAAAGGCAAGAAAACTTGCTTAAAATGCAATATTATGCGAACTTCTGAGATTTGAAGGCCAATTCACATATCGTGATACTACATGAAATAGAATCGAAATATTGGTAAAAATGAATATATTTACGTAATATCAAACTACATGAAAAACGTGAAAAAAATCAATATATAACCATATTTGAGGACTTTAACTTCAAATCATAGAGCGAGGTTTCGTATTATTTAGATCCAAGAAAAGACATATGACAATGTTGTTTCCAATACAAATGATAAAAATCAATGTGTTTTCATTAGTATTAACTAAAATGTTCCTGATTTTCCGTTTATATTACCGATCGAAGATGTACACGTAAAACGCTCTAATCGGGCTGAAACGTCGATATATGCAATAAAAACAGAACTTCTCCCCTTTTCAATATCTTACTCAGTATTTTAACGAGAAACAAATAGATGATTGAAAATGAAGGATTTAAGGTTATTATCTAATCAATTATGTGTTCGCATCATTTTTATCGTATATATGTGAATTAATACCCATAGACTGAAAATTCACAAAAACGTGGAAAAACGGCAAAATATTGCCTAATTCGATGATATTTTGTTTAAATCACATAAAGGAAAAGGGATTATAAACGTCAAAATATTGCTAAATTCGATGATTTTTCGTACGAAACAAAATGCAAGAAAACTTGCTTAAAATGCAATATTATGCGAAATTCTGAGATTTGAAGGCCAAATCACATATCGTGATACCACATGAAATAGAATCGAAATATTGGTAAAAATGAATATATTTGCGTAGTATCAAACTAAATGAAAAACGTGAAAAAAGTCACTATTTAACCATATTTGAGAATTTTAACTCCAAATAATAGAGCGAGGTTTCGTATTATTTAGATCCAAGAAAAGATATATGACAATGTTGTTTCCAATACAAATGATAAAAATAAATGTATTTTCATTAGTATTAACTAAAATGTTCCTGATTTTCCGTTTATATTACCGATGGAAGATGTGCACGAAAATCGCTCTATTCTGGCTGAAACGTCGATATATGCAATAAAAACAGAACTTCTCCCCTTTTCAATATCTTACTCAGTATTTTAACGAGAAACAAATAGTTGATTGAAAATGAAGCATTTAAGGTTATTATCTAATCAATTATGTGTTTGCGTCATTTTTATCGTATATATAATGAAATAATACCCATAGACTGAAAATTCACAAAAACGTGGAAAAACGGCAAAATATTGCCTAATTCGATGATATTTTGTTTAAATCAAATAAAGGAAAAGGGGATGATAAACGTCAAAATATTGCTAAATTCGATGATTTTTCGTACGAAACAAAATGCAAGAAATATTGCTTAATATACAATATTGTGCGAAATTCTGAGATTTGAAGGCCAAATCACATATCGTGATACTACATGAAATAGAATCGAAATATTGGTAAAAATGAATATATTTACGTAGTATCAAACTACATGAAAAACGTGAAAAAAGTCACTATTTAACCATATTTGAGGATTTTAACTTCAAATCATAGAGAGAGGTTTCGTATTATTTAGATCCAAGAAAAGACATGACAATTTTGTTTCCAATACAAATGATAAAAATCATTGTGTTTTCATTAGAATTAACTAAAATGTTCTTGATTTCCCGTTTATATTACCGAGGGAAGAGGTACACGTAAAACCGCTCTAATCCGGCTGAAACGTCGATATATGCAATAAAAACCGAACTTCTCCCCTTTTCAATATCTTACTCAGTATTTTAACGAGAAACATATAGATGATTGAAAATGAAGTATTTAAGGTTATTATCTAATCAATTATGTGTTTGTCTCATTTTTATCGTATATGTATGAATTAATACCCATAGACTGTAAATTCACAAAAACGTGGAAAACGGCAAAATATTGCCTAATTCGATGATATTTTGTTTGTCACATAAAGGAAAATGGGATGATAAACGTCAAAATATTGCTAAATTCGATGATTTTTCGTACGAAACAAAATGCATGAAAACTTGCTTAAAATGCAATATTATGCGAAATTCTGAGATTTGAAAGCCAAATCACATATCGTGATACTACATGAAATAGTATCGAAATATTGGTAAAAATGAATATATTTACGTAATATCAAACTACATGATTAACGTGAAAAAGTCACTATTTTACCATATTTGAGGATTTTACCTTCAAATCATAGAGCGAGGTTTCGTATTATTTAGATCCAAGAAAAGACATATGACAATGTTGTTTCCAATACAAATGATAAAAAACAATGTGTTTTCATTAGAATTAACTAAAATGTTCTTGATTTTCCGTTTATATTACCGAGGGAAGATGTACACGTAAAACGCTCTAATCCGGCTGAAACGTCGATATATGCAATAAAAACCGAACTTCTCCCCTTTTCAATATCTTACTCAGTATTTTAACGAGAAACAAATAGATGATTGAAAATGAAGTATTTAAGGTTATTATCTAATCAATTATGTGTTTGCATCATTTTTATTTGTATATATATGAATTAATACCCATAGACTGAAAATTCACAAAAACGTGGAAAAACGGCAAAATATTGCCTAATTCGATGATATTTTGTTTAAATCACATAAAGGAAAAGGAGATGATAAACGTCAAAATATTGCTAAATTCGATGATTTTGCATACGAAACAAAATGCAAGAAAACTTGCTTAAAATGCAATATTATGCGAAATTCTGAGATTTGAAGGCCAAATCACATATCGTGATACTACATGAAATAGAATCGAAATAGTGGTAAAAATGAATATATATACGTAGTATCAAACTACATGAAAAACGTGAAAAAAGTCACTATTTAACCATATTTGAGGATTTTAACTCCAAATCATAGAGCGAGGTTTCGTATTATTTAGATCCAAGAAAAGACATATGACAATGTTATTTCCAATACAAATAATAAAAAAACAATGTGTTTTCATTAGAATTAACTAAAATGTTCTTGATTTTCCGTTTATATTACCGAGGGAAGATGTACACGTAAAACCGCTCTAATCCGGCTGAAACGTCGATATATGCAATAAAAACCGAACTTCTCCCCTTTTCAATATCTTACTCAGTATTTTAACGAGACACAAATAGTTGATTGAAAATGAAGTATTTAAGGTTATTATCTAATCATTTTAATCATTAATCATAATTATTGTGTTTGCATCATTTTTATCATATATATAATGAATTAATACCAATAAACTGAAAATTCACATAAACGTGGAAAAACGGCAAAATATTGCCTAATTCGATGATATTTTGTTTAAATCACATAAAGGAAAAGGGGATGATAAACATCAAAATATTGCTAAATTCGATGATTTTGCGTACGAAACAAAATGCAAGAAACTTGCTTAAAATGCAATATTATGCGAAATTCTGAGATTTGAAGGCCAAATCACATATCATGATACTACATGAAATAGAATCGAAATATTGGTAAAAATGAATATATTTACGTAATATCAAACTACATGAAAAACGTGAAAAAGTCACTATTTAACCATATTTGAGGATTTTAACTTCAAATCATAGAGCGAGGTTTCGTATTATTTAGATCCAAGAAAAGACATATGACAATGTTGTTTCCAATACAAATGATAAAAAACAATGTGTTTTCATTAGAATTAACTAAAATGTTCTTGATTTTCCGTTTATATTACCAAGGGAAGATGTACACGTAAAACCGCTCTAATCCGGCTGAAACGTCGATATATGCAATAAAAACCGAACTTCTCCCCTTTTCAATATCTTACTCAGTATTTTAACGAGAAACAAATAGATGATTGAAAATTAAGTATTTAAGGTTATTATCTAATCAATTATGTGTTTGCATCATTTTTATCGTATATATATGAATTAATACCCATAGACTGAAAATTCACAAAAACGTGGAAAAACGGCAAAATATTGCCTAATTCGATGATATTTTGTTTAAATCACATAAAGGAAAAGGGGATGATAAACGTCAAAATATTGCTAAATTCGATGATTTTTCGTACGAAACAAAATGCAAGAAAACTTGCTTAAAATGCAATATTATGCGAAATTCTGAGATTTGAAGGCCAAATCACATATCGTGATACTACATGAAATAGTATCGAAATATTGGAAAAAAGGAATATATTTACGTACTATCAAACTACATGATTAACGTGAAAAAGTCAATATTTTACCATATTTGAGGACTTTACCTTCAAATCATAGAGCGAGGTTTCGTATTATTTAGACCAAAGAAAAGACATATGACAATGTTGTTTCCAATACAAATGATAAAAATCAATGTGTTTTCATCAGAATTAACTAAAATGTTCCTGATTTTCCGTTTATATTACCGAGGGAACATGTACACGTAAAATCACTCTAATCCGGCTGAAACGTCGATATATGCAATAAAAACCGAACTACTCCCCTTTTCAATATCTTACTCAGTATTTTAACGAGAAACAAATAGATGATTGAAAATGAAGTATTTAAGGTTATTATCTAATCAATTATGTGTTTGCATAATTTTTATCGTATATATATATGAATTAATACTCATAGACTGAAAATTCACAAAAACGTGGAAAACGGCAAAATATTGCCTAATTCGATGATATTTTGTTTAAATCACATAAAGGAAAAGGGGATGATAATTGTCAAAATATTGCTAAATTCGATGATTTTTCGTACGAAACAAAATGCAAGAAAACTTGCTTAAAATGCAATATTATGCGAAATTCTGAGATTTGAAAGCCAAATCACATATCGTGATACTACATGAAATAGAATCGAAATATTGGTAAAAATGAATATATTTACCTAGTATCAAACTACATAAAAAACGAGAAAAAAGTCACTATTTAACCATATTTGAGGATTTTAACTTCAAATCATAGAGCGAGATTTCGTATTATTTAGATCCAAGAAAAGATATATGACAATGTTGTTTCCAATACAAATGATAAAAATCAATGTGTTTTCATTAGAATTAACTAAAATGTTCCTGATTTTCCGTTTAAATTACCGAGGGAAGATGTACACGTAAAACCGCTCTAATCCGGCTGAAACGTCGATATATGCAATAAAAACGGAACTTCTCCCCTTTTCAATATCTTACTCAGTATTTTAACGAGAAACAAATAGTTGATTGAAAATGAAGTATTTAAGGTTATTATCTAATCATTTTTATCATTAATCATAATTATTATGTGATGGCATCATTTTTATCGTATATATAATGATTTAATACCAATAAACTGAAAATTCACATAAACGTGGAAAAACGGCAAAATATTGCCTAATTCGATGATATTTTGTTTAAATCACATAAAGGAAAAGGGGATGATAAACGTCAAAATATTGCTAAATTCGATGATTTTCCGTACGAAACAAAATGCAAGAGAACTTGCTTAAAATGCAATATTATGCGAAATTCTGAGATTTGAAGGCCAAATCACATATCGTGATACTACATGAAATAGAATCGAAATATTGGTTAAAATGAATATATTTACGTAGTATCAAACTACATGAAAAACGTGAAAAAAGTCACTATTTAACCATATTTGAGGATTTTACCTTCAAATCATAGAGCAAGGTTTCGTATTATTTAGATCCAAGAAAAGACATATGACAATGTGGTTTCCAATACAAATGATAAAAATCAATGTGTTTCCATTAGAATTAACTAAAATGTTCCTGATTTTCCGTTTATATTACCGAGGGAAGATGTACACGTAAAACCACTCTAATCCGGCTGAAACGTCGATATATGCAATAAAAACCGAAGTTCTCCCCTTTTCAATATCTTACTCAGTATTTTAACGAGAAACAAATAGATGATTGAAAATGAAGGATTTAAGGTTATTATCTAATCAATTATGTGTTTGCATCATTTTTATCGTATATATATGAATTGATACCCATAGACTGAAAATTCACAAAAACGTGGAAAAACGGCAAAATATTGCCTAATTCGATGATAATTTGTTTAAATCACATAAAGGAAAAGGGGATGATAAACGTCAAAATAATGCAAAATTCGATGATTTTTCGTACGAAACAAAATTCAAGAAAACTTGCTTAAAATGCAATATTATGCGAAATTCTGAGATTTGAAGGCCAAATCACATATCGTGATACTACATGAAATAGAATCGAAATATTGGTAAAAATGAATATATTTACGTAGTATCAAACTAAATGAAAAACGTGAAAAAAGTCACTATTTAACCATATTTGAGGATTTTAACTCCAAATCATAGAGCGAGGTTTCGTATTATTTAGATCCAAGAAAAGACATATGACAATGTTGTTTCATATACAAATGATAAAAAACAATATGTTTTCATTAGAATTAACTAAAATGTTCTTGATTTCCCGTTTATATTACCGAGGGAAGATGTATTCGTGAAACCACTCTAATCCGGCTGAAACGTAGATATATGCAATAAAAACCGAAGTTCTCCCCTTTTCGATATTTTACTCAGTATTTTAACGAGAAACAAATAGATGATTGAAAAAAAGTATTTAAGGTTATTATCTAATCAATTATGTGTTTGCATAATTTTTATCGTATATATATATGAATTAATACCCATAGACTGAAAATTCACAAAAACGTGGAAAACGGCAAAATATTGCCGATTCGATGATAATTTGTTTAAATCACATAAAGGAAAAGGGGATGATAAACGTCAAAATAATGCAAAATTCGATGATTTTTCGTACGAAACAAAATTCAAGAAAACTTGCTGAAAATGCAATATTATGCGAAATTCTGAGATTTGAAGGCCAAATCACATATCGTGATACTACATGAAATAGAATCGAAATATTGGTAAAAATGAATATATTTACGTAGTATCAAACTACATGAAAAACGTGAAAAAAGTCACTATTTAACCATATTTGAGGATTTTAACTTCAAATCATAGAGCGGGATTACGTATTATTTAGATCCAAGAAAAGATATATGACAATGTTGTTTCCAATACAAATGATAAAAATCAATGTGTCTTCATTAGAATTAACTAAAATGTTCCTGATTTTCCGTTTATATTACCGAGGGAAGATGTACACGTAAAACCGCTCGAATCCGGCTGAAACGTCGATATACGCAATAAAAACCGAACTTCTCCCCTTTTCAATATCTTACTCAGTATTTTAACGAGAAACAAATAGTTGATTGAAAATGAAGTATTTAAGGTTATTATCTAATCATTTTAATCATTAATCATAATTATTATGTGTTTGCATCATTTTTATCGTATATATAATGAATTAATACCAATAAACTGAAAATTCATATAAACGTGGAAAAACTGCAAAATATTGCCTAATTCGATGATATTTTGTTTAAATCACATAAAGGAAAAGGGGATGATAAACGTCAAAATATTGCTAAATTCGAAGATTTTTCGTACGAAACAAAAAGCAAGAAAACTTGCTTAAAATGCAATATTATGCGAAATTCTAAGATTTGAAGGCCAAATCACATATCGTGATACTACATTAAATAGAATCGAAATATTGGTAAAAATGAATATATTTACGTAATATCAAACTACATGAAAAACGTGAAAAAAGTCAATATATAACCATATTTGAGGATTTTAACTTCAAATCACAGAGCGAGGTTTCGTATTATTTAGATCCAAGAAAAGACATATGACAATGTTGTTTCCAATACAAATGATAAAAATCAATGTGTTTTCATTAGTATTAACTAAAATGTTACTGATTTTCCGTTTATATTACCGATGGAAGATATACACGAAAATCGCTCTATTCCGGCTGAAACGTCGATATATGCAATAAAAATAGAACTTCTCCCCTTTTCAATATCTTACTCAGTATTTTAACGAGAAACAAATAGATGATTGAAAATGAAGTATTTAAGGTTATTATCTAATCAATTATGTGTTTGCATCATTTTTATCGTATATATATGAATTAATACCCATAGACTGTAAATTCACAAAAACGTGGAAAACGGCAAAATATTGCCTAATTCGATGATATTTTGTTTAAGTCACATAAAGGAAAAGGGGATGATAAACGTCAAAATATTGCTAAATTCGATGATTTTTCGTACGAAACAAAATGCAAGAAAACTTGCTTAAAATGCAACATTTTGCGAAATTCTGATATTTGACGGCCAAATCGCATAGCGTGATTCTACATGAAATAGAATCGAAATATTGGTTAAAATGAATATATTTACGTAGTATCAAACTACATGAAAAACGTGAAAAAAGTCACTATTTAACCATATTTGAGGATTTTAACTTCAAATCATAGAGCGAGGTTTCGTATTATTTAGATCCAAGAAAAGACATATGACGATGTTGTTTCCAATACAAATGATAAAAATCAATGTGTTTTCATTAGAATTAACTAAAATGTTCCTGATTTTCCGTTTATATTACCGAGGGAAGATGTACACGTAAACCCTCTCTAATCCGGCTGAAACGTCGATATATGCAATAAAAATCGAACTTCTCCCCTTTTCAATATCTTACTCAGTATTTTTACGAGAAACAAATAGATGATTGAAAATGAAGTATTTAAGGTTATTATCTAATCAATTATGTGTTTGCATAATTTTTATCGTATATATATGAATTAATTAATACCCATAGACTGAAAATTCACAAAAACGTGGAAAACAGCAAAATATTGCCTAATTCGATGATATTTTGTTTAAGTCATATAAAGGAAAAGGGGATGATAAACGTCAAAATATTGCTAAATTCGATGATTTTTCGTACGAAACAAAATGCAAGAAAACTTGCTTAAAATGCAATGTTATGCGAAATTCTAAGATTTGAAGGCCAAATCACATATCGTGATACTACATGAAATAGTATCGAAATATTGGTAAAAATGAATATATTTACGTAATATCAAACTACATGATTAACGTGAAAAAGTCACTATTTTACCATATATGAGGATTTTACCTTCAAATCATAGAGCGAGGTTTCGTATTATTTAGATCCAAGAAAAGACATATGACAATGTTGTTTCCAATACAAATGATAAAAATCAATGTGTTTTCATTAGAATTAACTAAAATGTTCTTGATTTTCCGTTTATATTACCAAGGGAAGATGTACACGTAAAACCGCTCTAATCCGGCTGAAACGTCGATATATGCAATAAAAACCGAACTTCTCCCCTTTTCAATATCTTACTCAGTATTTTAACGAGAAACAAATAGATGATTGAAAATTAAGTATTTAAGGTTATTATCTAATCAATTATGTGTTTGCATCATTTTTATCGTATATATATGAATTAATACCCATAGACTGAAAATTCACAAAAACGTGGAAAAACGGCAAAATATTGCCTAATTCGATGATATTTTGTTTAAATCACATAAAGGAAAAGGGGATGATAAACGTCAAAATATTGCTAAATTCGATGATTTTTCGTACGAAACAAAATGCAAGAAAACTTGCTTAAAATGCAATATTATGCGAAATTCTGAGATTTGAAGGCCAAATCACATATCGTGATACTACATGAAATAGTATCGAAATATTGGAAAAAAGGAATATATTTACGTACTATCAAACTACATGATTAACGTGAAAAAGTCAATATTTTACCATATTTGAGGATTTTACCTTCAAATCATAGAGCGAGGTTTCGTATTATTTAGACCAAAGAAAAGACATATGACAATGTTGTTTCCAATACAAATGATAAAAATCAATGTGTTTTCATCAGAATTAACTAAAATGTTCCTGATTTTCCGTTTATATTACCGAGGGAACATGTACACGTAAAATCACTCTAATCCGGCTGAAACGTCGATATATGCAATAAAAACCGAACTACTCCCCTTTTCAATATCTTACTCAGTATTTTAACGAGAAACAAATAGATGATTGAAAATGAAGTATTTAAGGTTATTATCTAATCAATTATGTGTTTGCATAATTTTTATCGTATATATATATGAATTAATACTCATAGACTGAAAATTCACAAAAACGTGGAAAACGGCAAAATATTGCCTAATTCGATGATATTTTGTTTAAATCACATAAAGGAAAAGGGGATGATAATTGTCAAAATATTGCTAAATTCGATGATTTTTCGTACGAAACAAAATGCAAGAAAACTTGCTTAAAATGCAATATTATGCGAAATTCTGAGATTTGAAAGCCAAATCACATATCGTGATACTACATGAAATAGAATCGAAATATTGGTAAAAATGAATATATTTACCTAGTATCAAACTACATAAAAAACGAGAAAAAAGTCACTATTTAACCATATTTGAGGATTTTAACTTCAAATCATAGAGCGAGATTTCGTATTATTTAGATCCAAGAAAAGATATATGACAATGTTGTTTCCAATACAAATGATAAAAATCAATGTGTTTTCATTAGAATTAACTAAAATGTTCCTGATTTTCCGTTTAAATTACCGAGGGAAGATGTACACGTAAAACCGCTCTAATCCGGCTGAAACGTCGATATATGCAATAAAAACGGAACTTCTCCCCTTTTCAATATCTTACTCAGTATTTTAACGAGAAACAAATAGTTGATTGAAAATGAAGTATTTAAGGTTATTATCTAATCATTTTTATCATTAATCATAATTATTATGTGATGGCATCATTTTTATCGTATATATAATGATTTAATACCAATAAACTGAAAATTCACATAAACGTGGAAAAACGGCAAAATATTGCCTAATTCGATGATATTTTGTTTAAATCACATAAAGGAAAAGGGGATGATAAACGTCAAAATATTGCTAAATTCGATGATTTTCCGTACGAAACAAAATGCAAGAGAACTTGCTTAAAATGCAATATTATGCGAAATTCTGAGATTTGAAGGCCAAATCACATATCGTGATACTACATGAAATAGAATCGAAATATTGGTTAAAATGAATATATTTACGTAGTATCAAACTACATGAAAAACGTGAAAAAGTCACTATTTAACCATATTTGAGGATTTTACCTTCAAATCATAGAGCGAGGTTTCGTATTATTTAGATCCAAGAAAAGACATATGACAATGTGGTTTCCAATACAAATGATAAAAATCAATGTGTTTCCATTAGAATTAACTAAAATGTTCCTGATTTTCCGTTTATATTACCGAGGGAAGATGTACACGTAAAACCACTCTAATCCGGCTGAAACGTCGATATATGCAATAAAAACCGAAGTTCTCCCCTTTTCAATATCTTACTCAGTATTTTAACGAGAAACAAATAGATGATTGAAAATGAAGGATTTAAGGTTATTATCTAATCAATTATGTGTTTGCATCATTTTTATCGTATATATATGAATTGATACCCATAGACTGAAAATTCACAAAAACGTGGAAAAACGGCAAAATATTGCCTAATTCGATGATAATTTGTTTAAATCACATAAAGGAAAAGGGGATGATAAACGTCAAAATAATGCAAAATTCGATGATTTTTCGTACGAAACAAAATTCAAGAAAACTTGCTTAAAATGCAATATTATGCGAAATTCTGAGATTTGAAGGCCAAATCACATATCGTGATACTACATGAAATAGAATCGAAATATTGGTAAAAATGAATATATTTACGTAGTATCAAACTAAATGAAAAACGTGAAAAAAGTCACTATTTAACCATATTTGAGGATTTTAACTCCAAATCATAGAGCGAGGTTTCGTATTATTTAGATCCAAGAAAAGACATATGACAATGTTGTTTCATATACAAATGATAAAAAACAATATGTTTTCATTAGAATTAACTAAAATGTTCTTGATTTCCCGTTTATATTACCGAGGGAAGATGTATTCGTGAAACCACTCTAATCCGGCTGAAACGTAGATATATGCAATAAAAACCGAAGTTCTCCCCTTTTCGATATTTTACTCAGTATTTTAACGAGAAACAAATAGATGATTGAAAAAAAGTATTTAAGGTTATTATCTAATCAATTATGTGTTTGCATAATTTTTATCGTATATATATATGAATTAATACCCATAGACTGAAAATTCACAAAAACGTGGAAAACGGCAAAATATTGCCGATTCGATGATAATTTGTTTAAATCACATAAAGGAAAAGGGGATGATAAACGTCAAAATAATGCAAAATTCGATGATTTTTCGTACGAAACAAAATTCAAGAAAACTTGCTGAAAATGCAATATTATGCGAAATTCTGAGATTTGAAGGCCAAATCACATATCGTGATACTACATGAAATAGAATCGAAATATTGGTAAAAATGAATATATTTACGTAGTATCAAACTACATGAAAAACGTGAAAAAAGTCACTATTTAACCATATTTGAGGATTTTAACTTCAAATCATAGAGCGGGATTACGTATTATTTAGATCCAAGAAAAGATATATGACAATGTTGTTTCCAATACAAATGATAAAAATCAATGTGTCTTCATTAGAATTAACTAAAATGTTCCTGATTTTCCGTTTATATTACCGAGGGAAGATGTACACGTAAAACCGCTCGAATCCGGCTGAAACGTCGATATACGCAATAAAAACCGAACTTCTCCCCTTTTCAATATCTTACTCAGTATTTTAACGAGAAACAAATAGTTGATTGAAAATGAAGTATTTAAGGTTATTATCTAATCATTTTAATCATTAATCATAATTATTATGTGTTTGCATCATTTTTATCGTATATATAATGAATTAATACCAATAAACTGAAAATTCATATAAACGTGGAAAAACTGCAAAATATTGCCTAATTCGATGATATTTTGTTTAAATCACATAAAGGAAAAGGGGATGATAAACGTCAAAATATTGCTAAATTCGAAGATTTTTCGTACGAAACAAAAAGCAAGAAAACTTGCTTAAAATGCAATATTATGCGAAATTCTAAGATTTGAAGGCCAAATCACATATCGTGATACTACATTAAATAGAATCGAAATATTGGTAAAAATGAATATATTTACGTAATATCAAACTACATGAAAAACGTGAAAAAAGTCAATATATAACCATATGTGAGGATTCTAACTTCAAATCACAGAGCGAGGTTTCGTATTATTTAGATCCAAGAAAAGACATATGACAATGTTGTTTCCAATACAAATGATAAAAATCAATGTGTTTTCATTAGTATTAACTAAAATGTTACTGATTTTCCGTTTATATTACCGATGGAAGATATACACGAAAATCGCTCTATTCCGGCTGAAACGTCGATATATGCAATAAAAATCGAACTTCTCCCCTTTTCAATATCTTACTCAGTATTTTAACGAGAAACAAATAGATGATTGAAAATGAAGTATTTAAGGTTATTATCTAATCAATTATGTGTTTGCATCATTTTTATCGTATATATATGAATTAATACCCATAGACTGTAAATTCACAAAAACGTGGAAAACGGCAAAATATTGCCTAATTCGATGATATTTTGTTTAAGTCACATAAAGGAAAAGGGGATGATAAACGTCAAAATATTGCTAAATTCGATGATTTTTCGTACGAAACAAAATGCAAGAAAACTTGCTTAAAATGCAACATTTTGCGAAATTCTGATATTTGACGGCCAAATCGCATAGCGTGATTCTACATGAAATAGAATCGAAATATTGGTTAAAATGAATATATTTACGTAGTATCAAACTACATGAAAAACGTGAAAAAAGTCACTATTTAACCATATTTGAGGATTTTAACTTCAAATCATAGAGCGAGGTTTCGTATTATTTAGATCCAAGAAAAGACATATGACGATGTTGTTTCCAATACAAATGATAAAAATCAATGTGTTTTCATTAGAATTAACTAAAATGTTCCTGATTTTCCGTTTATATTACCGAGGGAAGATGTACACGTAAACCCTCTCTAATCCGGCTGAAACGTCGATATATGCAATAAAAATCGAACTTCTCCCCTTTTCAATATCTTACTCAGTATTTTTACGAGAAACAAATAGATGATTGAAAATGAAGTATTTAAGGTTATTATCTAATCAATTATGTGTTTGCATAATTTTTATCGTATATATATGAATTAATTAATACCCATAGACTGAAAATTCACAAAAACGTGGAAAACAGCAAAATATTGCCTAATTCGATGATATTTTGTTTAAGTCATATAAAGGAAAAGGGGATGATAAACGTCAAAATATTGCTAAATTCGATGATTTTTCGTACGAAACAAAATGCAAGAAAACTTGCTTAAAATGCAATGTTATGCGAAATTCTAAGATTTGAAGGCCAAATCACATATCGTGATACTACATGAAATAGTATCGAAATATTGGTAAAAATGAATATATTTACGTAATATCAAACTACATGATTAACGTGAAAAAGTCACTATTTTACCATATATGAGGATTTTACCTTCAAATCATAGAGCGAGGTTTCGTATTATTTAGATCCAAGAAAAGACATATGACAATGTTGTTTCCAATACAAATGATAAAAATCAATGTGTTTTCATTAGAATTAACTAAAATGTTCTTGATTTTCCGTTTATATTACCAAGGGAAGATGTACACGTAAAACCGCTCTAATCCGGCTGAAACGTCGATATATGCAATAAAAACCGAACTTCTCCCCTTTTCAATATCTTACTCAGTATTTTAACGAGAAACAAATAGATGATTGAAAATTAAGTATTTAAGGTTATTATCTAATCAATTATGTGTTTGCATCATTTTTATCGTATATATATGAATTAATACCCATAGACTGAAAATTCACAAAAACGTGGAAAAACGGCAAAATATTGCCTAATTCGATGATATTTTGTTTAAATCACATAAAGGAAAAGGGGATGATAAACGTCAAAATATTGCTAAATTCGATGATTTTTCGTACGAAACAAAATGCAAGAAAACTTGCTTAAAATGCAATATTATGCGAAATTCTGAGATTTGAAGGCCAAATCACATATCGTGATACTACATGAAATAGTATCGAAATATTGGAAAAAAGGAATATATTTACGTACTATCAAACTACATGATTAACGTGAAAAAGTCAATATTTTACCATATTTGAGGATTTTACCTTCAAATCATAGAGCGAGGTTTCGTATTATTTAGACCAAAGAAAAGACATATGACAATGTTGTTTCCAATACAAATGATAAAAATCAATGTGTTTTCATCAGAATTAACTAAAATGTTCCTGATTTTCCGTTTATATTACCGAGGGAACATGTACACGTAAAATCACTCTAATCCGGCTGAAACGTCGATATATGCAATAAAAACCGAACTACTCCCCTTTTCAATATCTTACTCAGTATTTTAACGAGAAACAAATAGATGATTGAAAATGAAGTATTTAAGGTTATTATCTAATCAATTATGTGTTTGCATAATTTTTATCGTATATATATATGAATTAATACTCATAGACTGAAAATTCACAAAAACGTGGAAAACGGCAAAATATTGCCTAATTCGATGATATTTTGTTTAAATCACATAAAGGAAAAGGGGATGATAATTGTCAAAATATTGCTAAATTCGATGATTTTTCGTACGAAACAAAATGCAAGAAAACTTGCTTAAAATGCAATATTATGCGAAATTCTGAGATTTGAAAGCCAAATCACATATCGTGATACTACATGAAATAGAATCGAAATATTGGTAAAAATGAATATATTTACCTAGTATCAAACTACATAAAAAACGAGAAAAAAGTCACTATTTAACCATATTTGAGGATTTTAACTTCAAATCATAGAGCGAGATTTCGTATTATTTAGATCCAAGAAAAGATATATGACAATGTTGTTTCCAATACAAATGATAAAAATCAATGTGTTTTCATTAGAATTAACTAAAATGTTCCTGATTTTCCGTTTAAATTACCGAGGGAAGATGTACACGTAAAACCGCTCTAATCCGGCTGAAACGTCGATATATGCAATAAAAACGGAACTTCTCCCCTTTTCAATATCTTACTCAGTATTTTAACGAGAAACAAATAGTTGATTGAAAATGAAGTATTTAAGGTTATTATCTAATCATTTTTATCATTAATCATAATTATTATGTGATGGCATCATTTTTATCGTATATATAATGATTTAATACCAATAAACTGAAAATTCACATAAACGTGGAAAAACGGCAAAATATTGCCTAATTCGATGATATTTTGTTTAAATCACATAAAGGAAAAGGGGATGATAAACGTCAAAATATTGCTAAATTCGATGATTTTCCGTACGAAACAAAATGCAAGAGAACTTGCTTAAAATGCAATATTATGCGAAATTCTGAGATTTGAAGGCCAAATCACATATCGTGATACTACATGAAATAGAATCGAAATATTGGTTAAAATGAATATATTTACGTAGTATCAAACTACATGAAAAACGTGAAAAAGTCACTATTTAACCATATTTGAGGATTTTACCTTCAAATCATAGAGCGAGGTTTCGTATTATTTAGATCCAAGAAAAGACATATGACAATGTGGTTTCCAATACAAATGATAAAAATCAATGTGTTTCCATTAGAATTAACTAAAATGTTCCTGATTTTCCGTTTATATTACCGAGGGAAGATGTACACGTAAAACCACTCTAATCCGGCTGAAACGTCGATATATGCAATAAAAACCGAAGTTCTCCCCTTTTCAATATCTTACTCAGTATTTTAACGAGAAACAAATAGATGATTGAAAATGAAGGATTTAAGGTTATTATCTAATCAATTATGTGTTTGCATCATTTTTATCGTATATATATGAATTGATACCCATAGACTGAAAATTCACAAAAACGTGGAAAAACGGCAAAATATTGCCTAATTCGATGATAATTTGTTTAAATCACATAAAGGAAAAGGGGATGATAAACGTCAAAATAATGCAAAATTCGATGATTTTTCGTACGAAACAAAATTCAAGAAAACTTGCTTAAAATGCAATATTATGCGAAATTCTGAGATTTGAAGGCCAAATCACATATCGTGATACTACATGAAATAGAATCGAAATATTGGTAAAAATGAATATATTTACGTAGTATCAAACTAAATGAAAAACGTGAAAAAAGTCACTATTTAACCATATTTGAGGATTTTAACTCCAAATCATAGAGCGAGGTTTCGTATTATTTAGATCCAAGAAAAGACATATGACAATGTTGTTTCATATACAAATGATAAAAAACAATATGTTTTCATTAGAATTAACTAAAATGTTCTTGATTTCCCGTTTATATTACCGAGGGAAGATGTATTCGTGAAACCACTCTAATCCGGCTGAAACGTAGATATATGCAATAAAAACCGAAGTTCTCCCCTTTTCGATATTTTACTCAGTATTTTAACGAGAAACAAATAGATGATTGAAAAAAAGTATTTAAGGTTATTATCTAATCAATTATGTGTTTGCATAATTTTTATCGTATATATATATGAATTAATACCCATAGACTGAAAATTCACAAAAACGTGGAAAACGGCAAAATATTGCCGATTCGATGATAATTTGTTTAAATCACATAAAGGAAAAGGGGATGATAAACGTCAAAATAATGCAAAATTCGATGATTTTTCGTACGAAACAAAATTCAAGAAAACTTGCTTAAAATGCAATATTATGCGAAATTCTAAGATTTGAAGGCCAAATCACATATCGTGATACTACATTAAATAGAATCGAAATATTGGTAAAAATGAATATATTTACGTAATATCAAACTACATGAAAAACGTGAAAAAAGTCAATATATAACCATATTTGAGGATTTTAACTTCAAATCACAGAGCGAGGTTTCGTATTATTTAGATCCAAGAAAAGACATATGACAATGTTGTTTCCAATACAAATGATAAAAATCAATGTGTTTTCATTAGTATTAACTAAAATGTTACTGATTTTCCGTTTATATTACCGATGGAAGATATACACGAAAATCGCTCTATTCCGGCTGAAACGTCGATATATGCAATAAAAATAGAACTTCTCCCCTTTTCAATATCTTACTCAGTATTTTAACGAGAAACAAATAGATGATTGAAAATGAAGTATTTAAGGTTATTATCTAATCAATTATGTGTTTGCATCATTTTTATCGTATATATATGAATTAATACCCATAGACTGTAAATTCACAAAAACGTGGAAAACGGCAAAATATTGCCTAATTCGATGATATTTTGTTTAAGTCACATAAAGGAAAAGGGGATGATAAACGTCAAAATATTGCTAAATTCGATGATTTTTCGTACGAAACAAAATGCAAGAAAACTTGCTTAAAATGCAACATTTTGCGAAATTCTGATATTTGACGGCCAAATCGCATAGCGTGATTCTACATGAAATAGAATCGAAATATTGGTTAAAATGAATATATTTACGTAGTATCAAACTACATGAAAAACGTGAAAAAAGTCACTATTTAACCATATTTGAGGATTTTAACTTCAAATCATAGAGCGAGGTTTCGTATTATTTAGATCCAAGAAAAGACATATGACGATGTTGTTTCCAATACAAATGATAAAAATCAATGTGTTTTCATTAGAATTAACTAAAATGTTCCTGATTTTCCGTTTATATTACCGAGGGAAGATGTACACGTAAACCCTCTCTAATCCGGCTGAAACGTCGATATATGCAATAAAAATCGAACTTCTCCCCTTTTCAATATCTTACTCAGTATTTTTACGAGAAACAAATAGATGATTGAAAATGAAGTATTTAAGGTTATTATCTAATCAATTATGTGTTTGCATAATTTTTATCGTATATATATGAATTAATTAATACCCATAGACTGAAAATTCACAAAAACGTGGAAAACAGCAAAATATTGCCTAATTCGATGATATTTTGTTTAAGTCATATAAAGGAAAAGGGGATGATAAACGTCAAAATATTGCTAAATTCGATGATTTTTCGTACGAAACAAAATGCAAGAAAACTTGCTTAAAATGCAATGTTATGCGAAATTCTAAGATTTGAAGGCCAAATCACATATCGTGATACTACATGAAATAGTATCGAAATATTGGTAAAAATGAATATATTTACGTAATATCAAACTACATGATTAACGTGAAAAAGTCACTATTTTACCATATATGAGGATTTTACCTTCAAATCATAGAGCGAGGTTTCGTATTATTTAGATCCAAGAAAAGACATATGACAATGTTGTTTCCAATACAAATGATAAAAATCAATGTGCTTTCATTAGTATTAACTAAAATGTTACTGATTTTTCGTTTGTATTACCGATGGAAGATGTACACGAAAATCGCTCTATTCCGGCTGAAACGTCGATATATGCAATAAAAACAGAACTTCTCCCCTTTTCAATATCTTACTCAGTATTTTAACGAGAAACAAATAGATGATTGAAAATGAAGTATTTAAGGTTATTATCTAATCAATTATGTGTTTGCATTTTTTTTATCGTATATATATGAATTAATACCCATAGACTGTAAATTCACAAAAACGTGGAAAACGGCAAAATATTGCCTAATTCGATGATATTTTATTTGTCACATAAAGGAAAAGGGGATGATAAACGTCAAAATATTGCTAAATTCGATGATTTTTCGTACGAAACAAAATGCAAGAAAACTTGCTTAAAATGCAATATTATGCGAAATTCTGAGATTTGAAGGCCAAATCACATATCGTGATACTACATGAAATAGTATCGAAATATTGGTAAAAATGAATATATTTACGTAATATCAAACTACATGAAAAACGTGAAAAAAGTCAATATATAACCATATTTGAGGATTTTAACTTCAAATCACAGAGCGAGGTTTCGTATTATTTAGATCCAAGAAAAGACATATGACAATGTTGTTTCCAATACAAATGATAAAAATCAATGTGCTTTCATTAGTATTAACTAAAATGTTACTGATTTTCCGTTTATATTACCGATGGAAGATGTACACGAAAATCGCTCTATTCCGGCTGAAACGTCGATATATGCAATGAAAACAGAACTTCTCCCCTTATCAATATCTTACTCAGTATTTTAACGAGAAACAAATAGATGATTGAAAACGAAGTATTTAAGGTTTTTATCTAATCAATTATATTTTTGCATCATTTTTATCGTATATATATGAATTAATACCCATAGACTGTAAATTCACAAAAACGTGGAAAACGGCAAAATATTGCCTAATTCGATGATATTTTGTTTGCCACATAAAGGAAAAGGGGATGATAAACGTCAAAATATTGCTAAATTCGATGATTTTTCGTACGAAACAAAATGCAAGAAAACTTGCTTAAAATGCAATATTATGCGAAATTCTGAGATTTGAAGGCCAAATCACATATCGTGATACTACATGAAATAGTATCGATATATTGGTAAAAATGAATATATTTACGTAATATCAAACTACATGAAAAACGTGAAAAAAGTCAATATATAACCATATTTGAGGATTTTAACTTCAAATCACAGAGCGAGGTTTCGTATTATTTAGATCCAAGAAAAGACATATGACAATGTTGTTTCCAATACAAATGATAAAAATCAATGTGCTTTCATTAGTATTAACTAAAATGTTACTGATTTTCCGTTTATATTACCGATGGAAGATGTACACGAAAATCGCTCTATTCCGGCTGAAACGTCGATATATGCAATAAAAACAGAACTTCTCCCCTTTTAAATATCTTAGTATTTTAACGAGAAACAAATAGATGATTAAAAATGAAGTATTTAAGGTTATTATCTAATCAATTATGTGTTTGCATAATTTTTATCGTATATATATGAATTAATACCCATAGACTGTAAATTCACAAAAACGTGGAAAACGGCAAAATATTGCCTAATTCGATGATATATTGTTTAAGTCACATAAAGGAAAAGGGGATGATAAACGTCAAAATATTGCTAAATTCGATGATTTTCCGTACGAAACAAAATGCAAGAGAACTTGCTTAAAATGCAATATTATGCGAAATTCTGAGATTTGAAGGCCAAATCACATATCGTGATACTACATGAAATAGAATCGAAATATTGGTTAAAATGAATATATTTACGTAGTATCAAACTACATGAAAAACGTGAAAAAAGTCACTATTTAACCATATTTGAGGATTTTACCTTCAAATCATAGAGCGAGGTTTCGTATTATTTAGATCCAAGAAAAGACATATGACAATGTGGTTTCCAATACAAATGATAAAAATCAATGTGTTTTCATTAGAATTAACTAAAATGTTCCTGATTCTCCGTTTATATTACCGAGGGAAGATGTACACGTAAAACCACTCTAATCCGGCTGAAACGTCGATATATGCAATAAAAACCGAAGTTCTCCCCTTTTCAATATCTTACTCAGTATTTTAACGAGAAACAAATAGATGATTGAAAATGAAGGATTTAAGGTTATTATCTAATCAATTATGTGTTTGCATCATTTTTATCGTATATATATGAATTGATACCCATAGACTGAAAATTCACAAAAACGTGGAAAAACGGCAAAATATTGCCTAATTCGATGATAATTTGTTTAAATCACATAAAGGAAAAGGGGATGATAAACGTCAAAATAATGCAAAATTCGATGATTTTTCGTACGAAACAAAATTCAAGAAAACTTGCTTAAAATGCAATATTATGCGAAATTCTGAGATTTGAAGGCCAAATCACATATCGTGATACTACATGAAATAGAATCGAAATATTGGTAAAAATGAATATATTTACGTAGTATCAAACTACATGAAAAACGTGAAAAAAGTCACTATTTAACCATATTTGAGGATTTTAACTTCAAATCATAGAGCGAGATTACGTATTATTTAGATCCAAGAAAAGATATATGACAGTGTTGTTTCCAATACAAATGATAAAAATCAATGTGTCTTCATTAGAATTAACTAAAATGTTCCTGATTTTCCGTTTATATTACCGAGGGAAGATGTACACGTAAAACCGCTCGAATCCGGCTGAAACGTCGATATACGCAATAAAAACCGAACTTCTCCCCTTTTCAATATCTTACTCAGTATTTTAACGAGAAACAAATAGATGATTGAAAATGAAGTATTTAAGGTTATTATCTAATCATTTTAATCATTAATCATAATTATTATGTGTTTGCATCATTTTTATCGTATATATAATGAATTAATACCAATAAACTGAAAATTCACATAAACGTGGAAAAACGGCAAAATATTGCCTAATTCGATGATATTTTGTTTAAATCACATAAAGGAAAAGGGGATGATAAACGTCAAAATATTGCTAAATTCGAAGATTTTTCGTACGAAACAAAAAGCAAGAAAACTTGCTTAAAATGCAATATTATGCGAAATTCTAAGATTTGAAGGCCAAATCACATATCGTGATACTACATGAAATAGTATCGAAATATTGGTAAAAATGAATATATTTACGTAATATCAAACTACATGATTAACGTGAAAAAGTCACTATTTTACCATATATGAGGATTTTACCTTCAAATCATAGAGCAAGGTTTCGTATTATTTAGATACAAGAAAAGACATATGACAATGTTGTTTCCAATACAAATGAAAAAAATCAATGTGTTTTCATCAGAATTAACTAAAATGTTCCTGATTTTCCGTTTATATTACCGAGGGAAGATGTACATGTAAAATCACTCTAATCCGGCTGAAACGTCGATATATGCAATAAAAACCGAACTTCTCCCCTTTTCGATATTTTACTCAGTATTTTAACGAGAAACAAATAGATGATTGAAAATGAACTATTTAAGGTTATTATCTAATCAATTATGTGTTTGCATCATTTTTATCGTATATATATGAATTAATACCCATAGACTGTAAATTCACAAAAACGTGGAAAACGGCAAAATATTGCCTAATTCGATGATATTTTATTTGTCACATAAAGGAAAAGGGGATGATAAACGTCAAAATATTGCAAAATTCGATGATTTTTCGTACGAAACAAAATGCAAGAAAACTTGCTTAAAATGCAATATTATGCGAAATTCTGAGATTTGAAGGCCAAATCACATATCGTGATACTACATGAAATAGTATCGAAATATTGGTAAAAATGAATATATTTACGTAATATCAAACTACACGAAAAACGTGAAAAAAGTCAATATATAACCATATTTGAGGATTTTAACTTCAAATCACAGAGCGAGGTTTCGTATTATTTAGATCCAAGAAAAGACATATGACAATGTTGTTTCCAATACAAATGATAAAAATCAATGTGTTTTCATTAGTATTAACTAAAATTTTACTGATTTTCCGTTTATATTACCGATGGAAGATGTACACGAAAATCGCTCTATTCCGGCTGAAACGTCGATATATGCAATAAAAACAGAACTTCTCCCCTTTTCAATATCTTACTCAGTATTTTAACGAGAAACAAATAGATGATTGAAAATGAAGTATTTAAGGTTATTATCTAATCAATTATGTGTTTGCATCATTTTTATCGTATATATATGAATTAATACCCATAGACTGTAAATTCACAAAAACGTGGAAAACGGCAAAATATTGCCTAATTCGATGATATTTTGTTTAAGTCACATAAAGGAAAAGGGGATGATAAACGTCAAAATATTGCTAAATTCGATGATTTTTCGTACGAAACAAAATGCAAGAAAACTTGCTTAAAATGCAATATTATGCGAAATTCTGAGATTTGAAGGCCAAATCACATATCGTGATACTACATGAAATAGTATCGAAATATTGGTAAAAATGAATATATTTACGTAATATCAAACTACATGAAAAACGTGAAAAAGTCAATATATAACCATAATTGAGGATTTTAACTTCAAATCACAGAGCGAGGTTTCGTATTATTTAGATCCAAGAAAAGACATATGACAATGTTGTTTCCAATACAAATGATAAAAATCAATGTGTTTTCATTAGTATTAACTAAAATGTTACTGATTTTTCGTTTGTATTACCGATGGAAGATGTACACGAAAATCGCTCTATTCCGGCTGAAACGTCGATATATGCAATAAAAACAGAACTTCTTCCCTTTTCAATATCTTACTCAGTATTTTAACGAGAAACAAATAGATGATTGAAAATGAAGTATTTAAGGTTATTATCTAATCAATTATGTGTTTGCATCATTTTTATCGTATATATATGAATTAATACCCATAGACTGTAAATTCACAAAAACGTGGAAAACGGCAAAATATTGCCTAATTCGATGATATTTTATTTGTCACATAAAGGAAAAGGGGATGATAAACGTCAAAATATTGCTAAATTCGATGATTTTTCGTACGAAACAAAATGCAAGAAAACTTGCTTAAAATGCAATATTATGCGAAATTCTGAGATTTGAAGGCCAAATCACATATCGTGATACTACATGAAATAGTATCGAAATATTGGTAAAAATGAATATATTTACGTAATATCAAACTACATGAAAAACGTGAAAAAAGTCAATATATAACCATATTTGAGGATTTTAACTTCAAATCACAGAGCGAGGTTTCGTATTATTTAGATCCAAGAAAAGACATATGACAATGTTGTTTCCAATACAAATGATAAAAATCAATGTGCTTTCATTAGTATTAACTAAAATGTTACTGATTTTCCGTTTATATTACCGATGGAAGATGTACACGAAAATCGCTCTATTCCGGCTGAAACGTCGATATATGCAATGAAAACAGAACTTCTCCCCTTTTCAATATCTTACTCAGTATTTTAACGAGAAACAAATAGATGATTGAAAACGAAGTATTTAAGGTTATTATCTAATCAATTATATTTTTGCATCATTTTTATCGTATATATATGAATTAATACCCATAGACTGTAAATTCACAAAAACGTGGAAAACGGCAAAATATTGCCTAATTCGATGATATTTTGTTTAAGTCACATAAAGGAAAAGGGGATGATAAACGTCAAAAAATTGCTAAATTCGATGATTTTTCGTACGAAACAAAATGCAAGAAAACTTGCTTAAAATGCAATATTATGCGAAATTCTGAGATTTGAAGGCCAAATCACATATCGTGACACTTCATGAAATAGTATCGAAATATTGGTAAAAATGAATATATTTACGTAATATCAAACTACATGAAAAACGTGAAAAAAGTCAATATATAACCATATTTGAGGATTTTACCTTCAAATCACAGAACGAGGTTTCGTATTATTTAGATCCAAGAAAAGACATATGACAATGTTGTTTCCAATACAAATGATAAAAATCAATGTGTTTTCATTAGTATTAACTAAAATGTTACTGATTTTCCGTTTATATTACCGATGGAAGATGTACACGAAAATCGCTCTATTCCGGCTGAAACGTCGATATATGCAATAAAAACAGAACTTCTCCCCTTTTCAATATCTTACTCAGTATTTTATCGAGAAACAAATAGATGATTGAAAATGAAGTATTTAAGGTTATTATCTAATCAATTATGTGTTTGCATCATTTTATCGTATATATATGAATTAATACCCATAGACTGTAAATTCACAAAAACGTGGAAAACGGCAAAATATTGCCTAATTCGATGATATATTGTTTAAGTCACATAAAGGAAAAGGGGATGATAAACGTCAAAATATTGCTAAATTCGATGATTTTCCGTACGAAACAAAATGCAAGAGAACTTGCTTAAAATGCAATATTATGCGAAATTCTGAGATTTGAAGGCCAAATCACATATCGTGATACTACATGAAATAGAATCGAAATATTGGTTAAAATGAATATATTTACGTAGTATCAAACTACATGAAAAACGTGAAAAAAGTCACTATTTAACCATATTTGAGGATTTTACCTTCAAATCATAGAGCGAGGTTTCGTATTATTTAGATCCAAGAAAAGACATATGACAATGTGGTTTCCAATACAAATGATAAAAATCAATGTGTTTTCATTAGAATTAACTAAAATGTTCCTGATTTTCCGTTTATATTACCGAGGGAAGATGTACACGTAAAACCACTCTAATCCGGCTGAAACGTCGATATATGCAATAAAAACCGAAGTTCTCCCCTTTTCAATATCTTACTCAGTATTTTAACGAGAAACAAATAGATGATTGAAAATGAAGGATTTAAGGTTATTATCTAATCAATTATGTGTTTGCATCATTTTTATCGTATATATATGAATTGATACCCATAGACTGAAAATTCACAAAAACGTGGAAAAACGGCAAAATATTGCCTAATTCGATGATAATTTGTTTAAATCACATAAAGGAAAAGGGGATGATAAACGTCAAAATAATGCAAAATTCGATGATTTTTCGTACGAAACAAAATTCAAGAAAACTTGCTTAAAATGCAATATTATGCGAAATTCTGAGATTTGAAGGCCAAATCACATATCGTGATACTACATGAAATAGAATCGAAATATTGGTAAAAATGAATATATTTACGTAGTATCAAACTAAATGAAAAACGTGAAAAAAGTCACTATTTAACCATATTTGAGGATTTTAACTCCAAATCATAGAGCGAGGTTTCGTATTATTTAGATCCAAGAAAAGACATATGACAATGTTGTTTCATATACAAATGATAAAAAACAATATGTTTTCATTAGAATTAACTAAAATGTTCTTGATTTCCCGTTTATATTACCGAGGGAAGATGTATTCGTAAAACCACTCTAATCCGGCTGAAACGTAGATATATGCAATAAAAACCGAAGTTCTCCCCTTTTCGATATTTTACTCAGTATTTTAACGAGAAACAAATAGATGATTGAAAAAAAGTATTTAAGGTTATTATCTAATCAATTATGTGTTTGCATAATTTTTATCGTATATATATATGAATTAATACCCATAGACTGAAAATTCACAAAAACGTGGAAAACGGCAAAATATTGCCGATTCGATGATAATTTGTTTAAATCACATAAAGGAAAAGGGGATGATAAACGTCAAAATAATGCAAAATTCGATGATTTTTCGTACGAAACAAAATTCAAGAAAACTTGCTTAAAATGCAATATTATGCGAAATTCTGAGATTTGAAGGCCAAATCACATACGTGATACTACATGAAATAGAATCGAAATATTGGTAAAAATGAATATATTTACGTAGTATCAAACTACATGAAAAACGTGAAAAAAGTCACTATTTAACCATATTTGAGGATTTTAACTTCAAATCATAGAGCGAGATTACGTATTATTTAGATCCAAGAAAAGATATATGACAGTGTTGTTTCCAATACAAATGATAAAAATCAATGTGTCTTCATTAGAATTAACTAAAATGTTCCTGATTTTCCGTTTATATTACCGAGGGAAGATGTACACGTAAAACCGCTCGAATCCGGCTGAAACGTCGATATACGCAATAAAAACCGAACTTCTCCCCTTTTCAATATCTTACTCAGTATTTTAACGAGAAACAAATAGTTGATTGAAAATGAAGTATTTAAGATTATTATCTAATCATTTTAATCATTAATCATAATTATTATGTGTTTGCATCATTTTTATCGTATATATAATGAATTAATACCAATAAACTGAAAATTAACATAAACGTGGAAAAACGGCAAAATATTGCCTAATTCGATGATATTTTGTTTAAATCACATAAAGGAAAAGGGGATGATAAACGTCAAAATATTGCTAAATTCGAAGATTTTTCGTACGAAACAAAAAGCAAGAAAACTTGCTTAAAATGCAATATTATGCGAAATTCTAAGATTTGAAGGCCAAATCACATATCGTGATACTACATGAAATAGTATCGAAATATTGGTAAAAATGAATATATTTACGTAATATCAAACTACATGATTAACGTGAAAAAGTCACTATTTTACCATATATGAGGATTTTACCTTCAAATCATAGAGCAAGGTTTCGTATTATTTAGATACAAGAAAAGACATATGACAATGTTGTTTCCAATACAAATGAAAAAAATCAATGTGTTTTCATCAGAATTAACTAAAATGTTCCTGATTTTCCGTTTATATTACCGAGGGAAGATGTACATGTAAAATCACTCTAATCCGGCTGAAACGTCGATATATGCAATAAAAACCGAACTTCTCCCCTTTTCGATATTTTACTCAGTATTTTAACGAGAAACAAATAGATGATTGAAAATGAACTATTTAAGGTTATTATCTAATCAATTATGTGTTTGCATCATTTTTATCGTATATATATGAATTAATACCCATAGACTGTAAATTCACAAAAACGTGGAAAACGGCAAAATATTGCCTAATTCGATGATATTTTATTTGTCACATAAAGGAAAAGGGGATGATAAACGTCAATATATTGCAAAATTCGATGATTTTTCGTACGAAACAAAATGCAAGAAAACTTGCTTAAAATGCAATATTATGCGAAATTCTGAGATTTGAAGGCCAAATCACATATCGTGATACTACATGAAATAGTATCGAAATATTGGTAAAAATGAATATATTTACGTAATATCAAACTACATGAAAAACGTGAAAAAGTCAATATATAACCATAATTGAGGATTTTAACTTCAAACCACAGAGCGAGGTTTCGTATTATTTAGATCCAAGAAAAGACATATGACAATGTTGTTTCCAATACAAATGATAAAAATCAATGTGTTTTCATTAGTATTAACTAAAATGTTACTGATTTTTCGTTTGTATTACCGATGGAAGATGTACACGAAAATCGCTCTATTCCGGCTGAAACGTCGATATATGCAATAAAAACAGAACTTCTCCCCTTTTCAATATCTTACTCAGTATTTTAACGAGAAACAAATAGATGATTGAAAGTGAAGTATTTAAGGTTATTATCTAATCAATTATGTGTTTGCATCATTTTTATCGTATATATATGAATTAATACCCATAGACTGTAAATTCACAAAAACGTGGAAAACGGCAAAATATTGCCTAATTCGATGATATTTTATTTATCACATAAAGGAAAAGGGGATGATAAACGTCAAAATATTGCTAAATTCGATGATTTTTCGTACGAAACAAAATGCAAGAAAACTTGCTTAAAATGCAATATTATGCGAAATTCTGAGATTTGAAGGCCAAATCACATATCGTGATACTACATGAAATAGTATCGAAATATTGGTAAAAATGAATATATTTACGTAATATCAAACTACATGAAAAACGTGAAAAAAGTCAATATATAACCATATTTGAGGATTTTAACTTCAAATCACAGAGCGAGGTTTCGTATTATTTAGATCCAAGAAAAGACATATGACAATGTTGTTTCCAATACAAATGATAAAAATCAATGTGCTTTCATTAGTATTAACTAAAATGTTACTGATTTTCCGTTTATATTACCGATGGAAGATGTACACGAAAATCGCTCTATTCCGGCTGAAACGTCGATATATGCAATGAAAACAGACCTTCTCCCCTTTTCAATATCTTACTCAGTATTTTAACGAGAAACAAATAGATGATTGAAAACGAAGTATTTAAGGTTATTATCTAATCAATTATATTTTTGCATCATTTTTATCGTATATATATGAATTAATACCCATAGACTGTAAATTCACAAAAACGTGGAAAACGGCAAAATATTGCCTAATTCGATGATATTTTGTTTAAGTCACATAAAGGAAAAGGGGATGATAAACGTCAAAAAATTGCTAAATTCGATGATTTTTCGTACGAAACAAAATGCAAGAAAACTTGCTTAAAATGCAATATTATGCGATATTCTGAGATTTGAAGGCCAAATCACATATCGTGACACTTCATGAAATAGTATCGAAATATTGGTAAAAATGAATATATTTACGTAATATCAAACTACATGAAAAACGTGAAAAAAGTCAATATATAACCATATTTGAGGATTTTACCTTCAAATCACAGAACGAGGTTTCGTATTATTTAGATCCAAGAAAAGACATATGACAATGTTGTTTCCAATACAAATGATAAAAATCAATGTGTTTTCATTAGAATTAACTAAAATGTTACTGATTTTCCGTTTATATTACCGATGGAAGATGTACACGAAAATCGCTCTATTCCGGCTGAAACGTCGATATATGCAATAAAAACAGAACTTCTCCCCTTTTCAATATCTTACTCAGTATTTTATCGAGAAACAAATAGATGATTGAAAATGAAGTATTTAAGGTTATTATCTAATCAATTATGTGTTTGCATCATTTTATCGTATATATATGAATTAATACCCATAGACTGTAAATTCACAAAAACGTGGAAAACGGCAAAATATTGCCTAATTCGATGATATATTGTTTAAGTCACATAAAGGAAAAGGGGATGATAAACGTCAAAATATTGCTAAATTCGATGATTTTCCGTACGAAACAAAATGCAAGAGAACTTGCTTAAAATGCAATATTATGCGAAATTCTGAGATTTGAAGGCCAAATCACATATCGTGATACTACATGAAATAGAATC
Source organism: Procambarus clarkii (assembly GCF_040958095.1). Classification (NCBI taxonomy): domain Eukaryota; kingdom Metazoa; phylum Arthropoda; class Malacostraca; order Decapoda; family Cambaridae; genus Procambarus; species Procambarus clarkii. The sequence goes on along the minus strand of NC_091182.1, from coordinate 106,121 downwards.
GAAATATTGGTTAAAATGAATATATTTACGTAGTATCAAACTACATGAAAAACGTGAAAAAAGTCACTATTTAACCATATTTGAGGATTTTACCTTCAAATCATAGAGCGAGGTTTCGTATTATTTAGATCCAAGAAAAGACATATGACAATGTGGTTTCCAATACAAATGATAAAAATCAATGTGTTTTCATTAGAATTAACTAAAATGTTCCTGATTTTCCGTTTATATTACCGAGGGAAGATGTACACGTAAAACCACTCTAATCCGGCTGAAACGTCGATATATGCAATAAAAACCGAAGTTCTCCCCTTTTCAATATCTTACTCAGTATTTTAACGAGAAACAAATAGATGATTGAAAATGAAGGATTTAAGGTTATTATCTAATCAATTATGTGTTTGCATCATTTTTATCGTATATATATGAATTGATACCCATAGACTGAAAATTCACAAAAACGTGGAAAAACGGCAAAATATTGCCTAATTCGATGATAATTTGTTTAAATCACATAAAGGAAAAGGGGATGATAAACGTCAAAATAATGCAAAATTCGATGATTTTTCGTACGAAACAAAATTCAAGAAAACTTGCTTAAAATGCAATATTATGCGAAATTCTGAGATTTGAAGGCCAAATCACATATCGTGATACTACATGAAATAGAATCGAAATATTGGTAAAAATGAATATATTTACGTAGTATCAAACTAAATGAAAAACGTGAACAAAGTCACTATTTAACCATATTTGAGGATTTTACCTTCAAATCATAGAGCGAGGTTTCGTATTATTTAGATCCAAGAAAAGACATATGACAATGTGGTTTCCAATACAAATGATAAAAATCAATGTGTTTTCATTACAATTAACTAAAATGTTCCTGATTTTCCGTTTATATTACCGAGGGAAGATGTACACGTAAAACCACTCTAATCCGGCTGAAACGTCGATATATGCAATAAAAACCGAAGTTCTCCCCTTTTCAATATCTTACTCAGTATTTTAACGAGAAACAAATAGATGATTGAAAATGAAGGATTTAAGGTTATTATCTAATCAATTATGTGTTTGCATCATTTTTATCGTATATATATGAATTGATACCCATAGACTGAAAATTCACAAAAACGTGGAAAAACGGCAAAATATTGCCTAATTCGATGATAATTTGTTTAAATCACATAAAGGAAAAGGGGATGATAAACGTCAAAATAATGCAAAATTCGATGATTTTTCGTACGAAACAAAATTCAAGAAAACTTGCTTAAAATGCAATATTATGCGAAATTCTGAGATTTGAAGGCCAAATCACATATCGTGATACTACATGAAATAGAATCGAAATATTGGTAAAAATGAATATATTTACGTAGTATCAAACTAAATGAAAAACGTGAAAAAAGTCACTATTTAACCATATTTGAGGATTTTAACTCCAAATCATAGAGCGAGAATTCGTCTTATTTAGATCCAAGAAAAGACATATGACAATGTTGTTTCATATACAAATGATAAAAAACAATATGTTTCCATTAGAATTAACTAAAATGTTCTTGATTTCCCGTTTATATTACCGAGGGAAGATATATTCGTAAAACCACTCTAATCCGGCTGAAACGTAGATATATGCAATAAAAACCGAAGTTCTCCCCTTTTCGATATTTTACTCAGTATTTTAACGAGAAACAAATAGATGATTGAAAAAAAGTATTTAAGGTTATTATCTAATCAATTATGTGTTTGCATAATTTTTATCGTATATATATATGAATTAATATCCATAGACTGAAAATTCACAAAAACGTGGAAAACGGCAAAATATTGCCGATTCGATGATAATTTGTTTAAATCACATAAAGGAAAAGGGGATGATAAACGTCAAAATAATGCAAAATTCGATGATTTTTCGTACGAAACAAAATTCAAGAAAACTTGCTTAAAATGCAATATTATGCGAAATTCTGAGATTTGAAGGCCAAATCACATACGTGATACTACATGAAATAGAATCGAAATATTGGTAAAAATGAATATATTTACGTAGTATCAAACTACATGAAAAACGTGAAAAAAGTCACTATTTAACCATATTTGAGGATTTTAACTTCAAATCATAGAGCGAGATTACGTATTATTTAGATCCAAGAAAAGATATATGACAGTGTTGTTTCCAATACAAATGATAAAAATCAATGTGTCTTCATTAGAATTAACTAAAATGTTCCTGATTTTCCGTTTATATTACCGAGGGAAGATGTACACGTAAAACCGCTCGAATCCGGCTGAAACGTCGATATACGCAATAAAAACCGAACTTCTCCCCTTTTCAATATCTTACTCAGTATTTTAACGAGAAACAAGTAGTTGATTGAAAATGAAGTATTTAAGGTTATTATCTAATCATTTTAATTATTAATCATAATTATTATGTGTTTGCATCATTTTTATCGTATATATAATGAATTAATACCAATAAACTGAAAATTCACATAAACGTGGAAAAACGGCAAAATATTGCCTAATTCGATGATATTTTGTTTAAATCACATAAAGGAAAAGGGGATGATAAACGTCAAAATATTGCTAAATTCGAAGATTTTTCGTACGAAACAAAAAGCAAGAAAACTTGCTTAAAATGCAATATTATGCGAAATTCTAAGATTTGAAGGCCAAATCACATATCGTGATACTACATGAAATAGTATCGAAATATTGGTAAAAATGAATATATTTACGTAATATCAAACTACATGATTAACGTGAAAAAGTCACTATTTTACCATATATGAGGATTTTACCTTCAAATCATAGAGCAAGGTTTCGTATTATTTAGATACAAGAAAAGACATATGACAATGTTGTTTCCAATACAAATGAAAAAAATCAATGTGTTTTCATCAGAATTAACTAAAATGTTCCTGATTTTCCGTTTATATTACCGAGGGAAGATGTACATGTAAAATCACTCTAATCCGGCTGAAACGTCGATATATGCAATAAAAACCGAACTTCTCCCCTTTTCGATATTTTACTCAGTATTTTAACGAGAAACAAATAGATGATTGAAAATGAACTATTTAAGGTTATTATCTAATCAATTATGTGTTTGCATCATTTTTATCGTATATATATGAATTAATACCCATAGACTGTAAATTCACAAAAACGTGGAAAACGGCAAAATATTGCCTAATTCGATGATATTTTATTTGTCACATAAAGGAAAAGGGGATGATAAACGTCAAAATATTGCAAAATTCGATGATTTTTCGTACGAAACAAAATGCAAGAAAACTTGCTTAAAATGCAATATTATGCGAAATTCTGAGATTTGAAGGCCAAATCACATATCGTGATACTACATGAAATAGTATCGAAATATTGGTAAAAATGAATATATTTACGTAATATCAAACTACACGAAAAACGTGAAAAAAGTCAATATATAACCATATTTGAGGATTTTAACTTCAAATCACAGAGCGAGGTTTCGTATTATTTAGATCCAAGAAAAGACATATGACAATGTTGTTTCCAATACAAATGATAAAAATCAATGTGTTTTCATTAGTATTAACTAAAATTTTACTGATTTTCCGTTTATATTACCGATGGAAGATGTACACGAAAATCGCTCTATTCCGGCTGAAACGTCGATATATGCAATAAAAACAGAACTTCTCCCCTTTTCAATATCTTACTCAGTATTTTAACGAGAAACAAATAGATGATTGAAAATGAAGTATTTAAGGTTATTATCTAATCAATTATGTGTTTGCATCATTTTTATCGTATATATATGAATTAATACCCATAGACTGTAAATTCACAAAAACGTGGAAAACGGCAAAATATTGCCTAATTCGATGATATTTTGTTTAAGTCACATAAAGGAAAAGGGGATGATAAACGTCAAAATATTGCAAAATTCGATGATTTTTCGTACGAAACAAAATGCAAGAAAACTTGCTTAAAATGCAATATTATGCGAAATTCTGAGATTTGAAGGCCAAATCACATATCGTGATACTACATGAAATAGTATCGAAATATTGGTAAAAATGAATATATTTACGTAATATCAAACTACATGAAAAACGTGAAAAAGTCAATATATAACCATAATTGACGATTTTAACTTCAAATCACAGAGCGAGGTTTCGTATTATTTAGATCCAAGAAAAGACATATGACAATGTTGTTTCCAATACAAATGATAAAAATCAATGTGTTTTCATTAGTATTAACTAAAATGTTACTGATTTTTCGTTTGTATTACCGATGGAAGATGTACACGAAAATCGCTCTATTCCGGCTGAAACGTCGATATATGCAATAAAAACAGAACTTCTCCCCTTTTCAATATCTTACTCAGTATTTTAACGAGAAACAAATAGATGATTGAAAGTGAAGTATTTAAGGTTATTATCTAATCAATTATGTGTTTGCATCATTTTTATCGTATATATATGAATTAATACCCATAGACTGTAAATTCACAAAAACGTGGAAAACGGCAAAATATTGCCTAATTCGATGATATTTTATTTGTCACATAAAGGAAAAGGGGATGATAAACGTCAAAATATTGCTAAATTCGATGATTTTTCGTACGAAACAAAATGCAAGAAAACTTGCTTAAAATGCAATATTATGCGATATTCTGAGATTTGAAGGCCAAATCACATATCGTGACACTTCATGAAATAGTATCGAAATATTGGTAAAAATGAATATATTTACGTAATATCAAACTACATGAAAAACGTGAAAAAAGTCAATATATAACCATATTTGAGGATTTTACCTTCAAATCACAGAACGAGGTTTCGTATTATTTAGATCCAAGAAAAGACATATGACAATGTTGTTTCCAATACAAATGATAAAAATCAATGTGTTTTCATTAGTATTAACTAAAATGTTACTGATTTTCCGTTTATATTACCGATGGAAGATGTACACGAAAATCGCTCTATTCCGGCTGAAACGTCGATATATGCAATAAAAACAGAACTTCTCCCCTTTTCAATATCTTACTCAGTATTTTATCGAGAAACAAATAGATGATTGAAAATTAAGTATTTAAGGTTATTATCTAATCAATTATGTGTTTGCATCATTTTATCGTATATATATGAATTAATACCCATAGACTGTAAATTCACAAAAACGTGGAAAACGGCAAAATATTGCCTAATTCGATGATATATTGTTTAAGTCACATAAAGGAAAAGGGGATGATAAACGTCAAAATATTGCTAAATTCGATGATTTTTCGTACGAAACAAAATGCAAGAAAACTTGCTTAAAATGCAATATTATGCGAAATTCTGAGATTTGAAGGCCAAATCACATATCGTGATACTACATGAAATAGTATCGAAATATTGGTAAAAATGAATATATTTACGTAATATCAAACTACATGAAAAACGTGAAAAAGTCAATATATAACCATATTTGAGGATTTTAACTTCAAATCACAGAGAGAGGTTTCGTATTATTTAGATCCAAGAAAAGACATATGACAATGTTGTTTCCAATACAAATGATAAAAATCAATGTGTTTTCATTAGTATTAACTAAAATGTTACTGATTTTCCGTTTATATTACCGATGGAAGATGTACACGAAAATCGCTCTATTCCGGCTGAAACGTCGATATATGCAATAAAAACCGAACTTCTCCCCTTTTCAATATCTTACTCAGTATTTTAACGAGAAACAAATAGATGATTGAAAATGAAGTATTTAAGGTTATTATCTAATCAATTATGTGTTTGCATCATTTTTATCGTATATATATGAATTAATACCCATAGACTATGAATTCACAAAAACGTGGAAAACGGCAAAATATTGCCTAATTCGATGATATTTTATTTGTCACATAAAGGAAAAGGGGATGATAAACGTCAAAATATTGCAAAATTCGATGATTTTTCGTACGAAACAAAATGCAAGAAAACTTGCTTAAAATGCAATATTATGCGAAATTCTGAGATTTGAAGGCCAAATCATATATCGTGATACTACATGAAATAGTATCGAAATATTGGTAAAAATGAATATATTTAAGTAATATCAAACTACATGAAAAACGTGAAAAAAGTCAATATATAACCATATTTGAGGATTTTAACTTCAAATCACAGAGCGAGGTTTCGTATTATTTAGATCCAAGAAAAGACATATGACAATGTTGTTTCCAATACAAATGATAAAAATCAATGTGCTTTCATTAGTATTAACTAAAATGTTACTGATTTTCCGTTTATATTACCGATGGAAGATGTACACAAAAATCGCTCTATTCCGGCTGAAACGTCGATATATGCAATAAAAACAGAACTTCTCCCCTTTTCAATATCTTACTCAGTATTTTAACGAGAAACAAATAGATGATTGAAAATGAAGTATTTAAGGTTATTATCTAATCAATTATGTGTTTGCATCATTTTTATCGTATATATATGAATTAATACCCATAGACTGTAAATTCACAAAAACGTGGAAAACGGCAAAATATTGCCTAATTCGATGATATTTTGTTTAAGTCACATAAAGGAAAAGGGGATGATAAACGTCAAAATATTGCAAAATTCGATGATTTTTCGTACGAAACAAAATGCAAGAAAACTTGCTTAAAATGCAATATTATGCGAAATTCTGAGATTTGAAGGCCAAATCACATATCGTGATACTACATGAAATAGTATCGAAATATTGGTAAAAATGAATATATTTACGTAATATCAAACTACATGAAAAACGTGAAAAAGTCAATATATAACCATAATTGACGATTTTAACTTCAAATCACAGAGCGAGGTTTCGTATTATTTAGATCCAAGAAAAGACATATGACAATGTTGTTTCCAATACAAATGATAAAAATCAATGTGTTTTCATTAGTATTAACTAAAATGTTACTGATTTTTCGTTTGTATTACCGATGGAAGATGTACACGAAAATCGCTCTATTCCGGCTGAAACGTCGATATATGCAATAAAAACAGAACTTCTCCCCTTTTCAATATCTTACTCAGTATTTTAACGAGAAACAAATAGATGATTGAAAGTGAAGTATTTAAGGTTATTATCTAATCAATTATGTGTTTGCATCATTTTTATCGTATATATATGAATTAATACCCATAGACTGTAAATTCACAAAAACGTGGAAAACGGCAAAATATTGCCTAATTCGATGATATTTTATTTGTCACATAAAGGAAAAGGGGATGATAAACGTCAAAATATTGCTAAATTCGATGATTTTTCGTACGAAACAAAATGCAAGAAAACTTGCTTAAAATGCAATATTATGCGATATTCTGAGATTTGAAGGCCAAATCACATATCGTGACACTTCATGAAATAGTATCGAAATATTGGTAAAAATGAATATATTTACGTAATATCAAACTACATGAAAAACGTGAAAAAAGTCAATATATAACCATATTTGAGGATTTTAACTTCAAATCACAGAGCGAGGTTTCGTATTATTTAGATCCAAGAAAAGACATATGACAATGTTGTTTCCAATACAAATGATAAAAATCAATGTGTTTTCATTAGTATTAACTAAAATTTTACTGATTTTCCGTTTATATTACCGATGGAAGATGTACACGAAAATCGCTCTATTCCGGCTGAAACGTCGATATATGCAATAAAAACAGAACTTCTCCCCTTTTCAATATCTTACTCAGTATTTTAACGAGAAACAAATAGATGATTGAAAATGAAGTATTTAAGGTTATTATCTAATCAATTATGTGTTTGCATCATTTTTATCGTATATATATGAATTAATACCCATAGACTGTAAATTCACAAAAACGTGGAAAACGGCAAAATATTGCCTAATTCGATGATATTTTGTTTAAGTCACATAAAGGAAAAGGGGATGATAAACGTCAAAATATTGCAAAATTCGATGATTTTTCGTACGAAACAAAATGCAAGAAAACTTGCTTAAAATGCAATATTATGCGAAATTCTGAGATTTGAAGGCCAAATCACATATCGTGATACTACATGAAATAGTATCGAAATATTGGTAAAAATGAATATATTTACGTAATATCAAACTACATGAAAAACGTGAAAAAGTCAATATATAACCATAATTGACGATTTTAACTTCAAATCACAGAGCGAGGTTTCGTATTATTTAGATCCAAGAAAAGACATATGACAATGTTGTTTCCAATACAAATGATAAAAATCAATGTGTTTTCATTAGTATTAACTAAAATGTTACTGATTTTTCGTTTGTATTACCGATGGAAGATGTACACGAAAATCGCTCTATTCCGGCTGAAACGTCGATATATGCAATAAAAACAGAACTTCTCCCCTTTTCAATATCTTACTCAGTATTTTAACGAGAAACAAATAGATGATTGAAAGTGAAGTATTTAAGGTTATTATCTAATCAATTATGTGTTTGCATCATTTTTATCGTATATATATGAATTAATACCCATAGACTGTAAATTCACAAAAACGTGGAAAACGGCAAAATATTGCCTAATTCGATGATATTTTATTTGTCACATAAAGGAAAAGGGGATGATAAACGTCAAAATATTGCTAAATTCGATGATTTTTCGTACGAAACAAAATGCAAGAAAAACTTGC